>NC_135344.1:0-50547 GCF_023851605.1 Tamandua tetradactyla
GGGTCCGACACCCAGGGAAATCTGACTAAATGCCCAGACGCCAGCAGCAGAAGATAACGGTCCACACTCAGAAGATTGAGAATATGGCCCAGTCAAAGGAACAAACCAATAGTTCAAATGAGATACAAGAGCTGAGACAGCTAATGCTGAATATATGAACAGAAATGGAAAACCTCTTCAAAAATGAAATCGATAAATTGAGGGAGGACATGAAGAAGACATGGACTGAACATAAAGAAGAAATAGAAAAACTGAAAAAACAAATCACAGAACTTATGGAAGTGAAGGATAAAGTAGAAAAGATAGAAAAAACAACGGATACCTACAATGATAGATTTAAAGAGACAGAAGATAGAATTAGTGATTTGGAGGATGGAACATCTGAATTCCAAAAAGAAAAAGAAACTATCGGGAAAAGTATGGAAAAATTTGAATGGGTTATCAGGGAACTCAAGGACAATATGAACCGCACAGATATACGTGTTGTGGGTGTCCCAGAAGGAGAAGAGAAGGGAAAAGGAGGAGAAAAACTAATGGAAGAAATTATCACTGAAAATTTCCCAACTCTTATGAAAGACCTAAAATTACAGATCCAAGAAGTGCAGCGCACCCCAAAGAGATTAGACCCAAATAGGCGTTCTCCAAGACACTTACTAGTTAGAATGCCAGAGGTCAAAGAGAAAGAGAGGATCTTGAAAGGAGCAAGAGAAAAACAATCCATCGCATACAAGGGAAACCCAATAAGACTATGTGTAGATTTCTCAGCAGAAACCATGGAAGCTAGAAGACAGTGGGATGATATATTTAAGTTACTAAAAGAGAAAAACTGCCAGCCAAGACTCCTATATCCAGCAAAATTGTCCTTCAAAAATGAGGGAGAAATTAAAACATTCTCAGACAAAAAGTCACTGAGAGAATTTGTGACCAAGAGACCAGCTATGCAAGAAATACTAAAGGGAGCACTAGAGTCAGATACAAAAAGACAGAAGAGAGAGGTATGGAGAAGAGTGTAGAAAGAAGGAAAATCAGATATGATATATATAATACAAAAGGCAAAATGGTAGAGGAAAATATTATCCAAACAGTAATAACACTAAATGTTAATGGACTGAATTCCCCAATCAAAAGACATAAATTGGCAGAATGGATTAAAAACCAGGATCCTTCTAAATGTTGTCTACAGGAAACACATCTTAGACCCAAAGATAAACATAGGTTGAAAGTGAAAGGTTGGGAAAAGATATTTCATGCAAATAACAACCAGAAAAGAGCAGGAGTGGCTATACTAATATCCAACAAATTAGACTTCAAATGTAACACAGTTAAAAGAGACAAAGAAGGACACTACCTACTAATAAAAGGAACAATTAAACAAGAAGACATAACAATCATAAATATTTACGCACCGAACCAGAATGCCCCAAAATACATGAGGAATACACTGCAAACACTGAAAAGGGAAATAGACTCATATACCATAATAGTTGGAGACTTCAATTCACCAGTCTCATCAATGGACAGATCATCTAGACAGAGGATCAATAAAGAAATAGAGAATCTGAATATTACTATAAATGAGCTAGACTTAACAGACATTTATAGGACATTACATCCCACAACAGCAGGATACACCTTTTTCTCAAGTGCTCATGGATCATTCTCAAAGATAGACCATATGCTGGGTCACAAAGCAAGTCTTAACAAATTCAAAAAGATTGAAATCATACACAACACTTTCTCGGATCATAAAGGAATGAAGTTGGAAATCAATAATAGGCAGAGTGTCAGAAAATCCACAAATACGTGGAGGCTCAACAACACACTCTTAAACGACAAGTGGGTCAAGGAAAAAATTACAAGAGAAATTAGTAAATATCACGAGGCGAATGAATATGAAAACACAACATATCAAAACCTATGGGATGCAGCAAAGGCAGTGCTAAGAGGGAAATTTATTGCCTTAAATGCCTATATCAGAAAGAAGAAAAGGCAAAAATGCAGGAATTAACTGTCCACTTGGAAGAACTGGAGAAAGAACAGCAAACTAACCTCAAAGCAAGCAAAAGGAGAGAAATAACAAAGATTAGAGCAGAAATAAATGAAATTGAAAACATGAAAACAATAGAGAAAATCAATAAGACCAGAAGTTGGTTCTATGAGAAAATCAGTAAGATTGATGGGCCCTTAGCAAGACTGACAAAAAGAAGAAGAGAGAGGACGCAACTAAATAAGATCAGAAATGGAAGAGGAGACATAACCACTGACCTCACAAAAATAAAGGAGGTAATAACAGGATACTATGAACAACTTTACGCTAATAAATACAACAATGTAGATGAAATGGACAAGTTCCTAGAAAGGCATGAACAACCAACTTTGACCCAAGAAGAAATAGATGACCTCAACAAACCAATCACAAGTAAAGAAATTGAATCAGTCATTCAAAAGCTTCCCAAAAAGAAAAGTCCAGGACCAGATGGCTTCACATGTGAATTCTACCAAACATTCCAGAAAGAATTAGTACCAACTCTGCTCAAACTCTTCAAAAAAATCGAAGTGGAGGGAAAACTACCTAATTCATTCTATGCCAACATCACCCTCATACCAAAACCAGGCAAAGATATTACAAAAAAAGAAAACTACAGACCAATCTCTCTAATGAATATAGATGCAAAAATCCTGAACAAAATTCTATCAAATCGAATCCAGCAACACATTAAAAGAATTATACATCATGACCAAGTAGGATTCATCCCAGGTATGCAAGGATGGTTCAACATAAGAAAATCAATTAATGTAATACACCATATCAATAAATCAAAGCAGAAAAATCACATGATCCTCTCAATTGATGCAGAGAAGGCATTTGACAGGATTCAACATCCTTTCCTGTTGAAAACACTTCAAAAGATAGGAATACAAGGGAGCTTCCTTAAAATGATAGAGGGAATATATGAAAAACCCACAGCTAATATCATCCATAATGGGGAAAAATTGAAAACTTTCCCCCTAAGATCAGGAACAAGACAAGGATGTCCATTATCACCACTATTATTCAACATCGTGTTGGAGGTTCTAGCCAGAGCAATTAGACAAGAAAAAGAAATACAAGGAATCAAAATTGGAAAGGAAGAAGTAAAACTATCACTGTTTGCAGACGATATGATACTATACATCAAAAATCTGGAAAAATCCACAACAAAACTACTAGAGCTAATAAGTGAGTACAGCAAAGTAGCAAGTTACAAGATCAACATTCAAAAATCTGTAGCATTTCTATATACTAGCAATGAACAAGCTGAAGGGGAAATCAAGAAACGAATCCCATTTACAATTGCAACTAAAAGAATAAAATACCTAGGAATAAATTTAACTAAAGAGACAAAAAAAACTATACAAAGAAAACTACAAAAAACTGTTAAAAGAAATCATAGAAGACCTAAATTGATGGAAGGGCATACCGTGTTCATGGATTGGAAGACTAAATAAAGTTAAGATGTCAATCCTACCTAAATTGATTTACAGATTCAATGCAATACCAATCAAAATCCCAACAACTTATTTTTCAGAAATAGAAAAACCAATAAGCAAATTTATCTGGAAGGGTACGGTGCCCCGAATTGCTAAAAGTATCTTGAGGGAAAAAAATGAAGCTGGAGATCTCACGCTGCCGGACTTTAAGGCATATTATGAAGTCACAGTGGTCAAAACAGCATGGTATTGGCATAAAGATAGATATATTGACCGATGGAATTGAATAGAGTGCTCAGATATAAACCCTCTCATCTATGGACATTTGATCTTTGATAAGGCAATCAAGCCAACTCACCTGGGACAGAACAGTCTCTTCAATAAATGGTGCCTAGAGAACTGGATATCCATATGCAAAAGAATGAAAGAGGACCCGTAATCACACCCTATACAAAAGTTAACTCAAAATGGATCAAAGATCTAAACATTAGGTCTAAGACCATAAGACAGTTAGAGGAAAATATAGGGAGATATCTTATGAAACTTACAATTGGAGGCAGTTTTATGGACCTTAAACCTAAAGCAAGAGCACTGAAGAAATAAATAAATAAATGGGCGCTCCTCAAAATTAAACACTTTTGTGCATCAAAGAACTTCATCAAGAAAGTAGAAAGACAGCCAACACAATGGGAGACAATATTTGGAAATGATATATCAGATAAAGGTCTAGTATCCAGAATTTATAAAGAGATTGTTCAACTCAACAACAAAAAGACAGCCAACCCAATTACAAAATGGGAAAAAGACTTGAACAAACACCTCTCAGAAGAGGAAATACAAATGGTCAAAAGGCACAGGAAGAGATGCTCAATGTCCCTGACCATTAGAGAAATGCAAATCAAAGCCACCATGAGATATCATCTCACACCCACCAGAATGGCCATTTTCAGTAAAACAAAAAATGACAAGTGCTGGAGAGGATGCGGAGAAAGAGGCACACTTATCCACTGTTGGTGGGAATGTCAAATGTTGCAACCACTGTGGAAGGCAGTTTGGTGCTTCCTCAAAAAGCTCAATATAGAATTGCCATACGACCCAGCAATACCATTGCTAGGTATCTACTCAGAGGACTTAAGGGCAAAGACACAAACAGACATTTGCACACCAATGTTTATAGCAGCATTATTTACAATTGCAAAGAGATGGAAACAGCCAAAATGTCCATCAACAGATGAGTGGCTAAACAAGCTGTGGTGTATACATACAATGGAATATTATGCAGCTTTAAGACAGGATAAACTTATGAAGCATGTAATAACATGGATGGACCTAGAGAACATTATGCTGAGCGAGTCTAGCCAAAAACTAAAAGACAAATACTGTATGGTCCCACTGATGTGAACCGATATTCGAGAATAAACTTGGAATATGTCATTGGTAACAGAGACCATCAGGAGTTAGAAACAGGTTAAGATAATGGGTAATTGGAGCTGAAGGGATACAGACTGTGCAACAGGACTAGATACAAAAATTAAAAATTGGACAGCACAATACTACCTAATTGTAATGTAATTATGTTAAAACACTGAATGAAGCTGCATCTGAGCTATAGTTTTTGTTTGTTTGTTTGACTTTTTTGTTTTTTCTTTTTCCTTTTTTTCTTTTTTATATATTTTTTCTATTTTTTATTTTTATTATTATTTTTATTTTTTTCTCTATATTATCATTCTATATCTTTTTCTGTTGTTTTGCTAGTTCTTTTCTTAAATCGATGCAAATGTACTAAGAAATGATGATCATACATCTATGTGATGATATTAAGAATTACTGATTGCATATGTAGAATGGAATGATTTCTAAATGTTGTGTTAGCTAATTTTTTTTAATTAAAAAAAAAGAATATCCCCATAAAGAAAAACCCATGTCTAAATGGCTCCATGGCCAAATTTTGCCAACCTATTCTGATAAGAATTCATATTGATTCTGTTCAAACTATTCCAAAAAATTGAGGGCACACAAACTCGTTAATGAAGGTACATCATGTTAATATCAAAGTCCACTATAGATACTGCAAGAAAACTACAGAACATTCCCTCTAATGAATATGGATGCAAAAACTTTCAACCAAAGTGTTTATGAATCAAATCTGGCTGCATACTGAAAGAATTATACACTATGAACAACTGGGTTTTATTCTAGCTGTGCAAGCCTGGTTCAACACAAGAAAAACAAGTGGAGCCATCTGAGACACACACAACTGGCAAAAGGCAACAGCACTGGGCATTCTCAAGTGGTCTCTCATTCAAGCACTAACCAGTCCCAACCCTGCTTACCTTCTGAGATCAGGGGAGATCAGATGCCTTCAGGGTGGTATGGCTTAGACACATGCTGCTGAGGCCAGGCACCTCAGGAGGCTGGTTTGCAGGCCTCACAGAATGGCAGGGTCTGCAGGACCCTATTGCCAGAATCCAGGCTGCCAGCCACTGTTCACAGACACCAGCCTTTGACTGCATACCTGAAACCTGGCTTGTGTGGACATCTGAGGACAAGGGCAGTGGCAGAAAGGAGGGTGGTGAGCCAGTCCTGGCAGTGCACTGCTATGGGTTCAGCAGAGCAGAGGCCTAGTGTCCCCCAAGATCTGGGCAGTCCATCATACAAGTTCCAAAGAGATTTGCCTGCACTTGGCTTGGGACACTCCAGCAGGTTGGGCATCCTTAGGAGGCTGTGCCCCACCAGGCTCAGCTGTGCTCAGTCCCTGGGAGGCCCACACTCACACAGAATCACCATGCACACTGCCATTCCAGGACCATATGGCTCCTGCACACACCTGCCCCTACTCAGCTTTCCCCAACCACCCAACCAGAAATGCCAATGTCCCATCCCTACCAACCACTCTGCCAGGCTTTCTTCCGAAGCCCTGGAGCCATCCAGCCACTCCAGGGACTCCACTGAGCTCATCTGACCAGAGAGAGGAAGAAGCCTTGTTTTCTGCCCAACACTCAGGAATGTGTCTCCTGTAGGGAGTCCTCTGCTGGCCTTGCCTACCCTCCCACTAGGTCCACCCATGCAACCTTTCCACCTCCAAATCCTGAGGCTGCAGCCTAGGTGAATTAAGTACATGATTTTCAATATATATCCTATTCAGTATGTTGTTCTTTCATTCTCCTGATGTTGTTCTTTCATGAAAAAAGTTTTAATTTAATGAATCTCAGCTGATTTTTATCTTGTACTTTGTGTTCTGGTTACATGTCTAAAAATCTGTTTCCAAATGTAAAGTCACAATTTCACCCCCCCATAAGAGGTTTATACTCTTACATTTAGATTCATGATTCATTTTGTGTTAATTTGAGGGGGTGCGGGTATTGTGTAATAAAGGATGCTGCTTTCATTCTTTTGAATGTTGATGTCTAGTTTTCCCAGGACAATTTGTTCAGGATACTTTCCTTTCCCTATTAAGAAGATGTGGTCAACTTGTTAAAAAATCAATTGACCATTGATCTATAGGTCTATTTCTTTGCTCTCAATTCTATTCCATTGATATATATACCTTTTCTTTGTGCCAGTACCACATTTTTTTATTACTGTGGGTGTGTAAAGAATTGAAATCAGGAAATATTTGTCCTTCAAATTTGTACTAATTTTGCAAGATTGTTCTGGCTCTTCAGGGTCCCATGCCCTTCCATATGAATGTGATGATCAGCTTTTCTATTTCCTCACAGAATGTTTTTAGAATATAGAGTGAACTGTGTTAAATCTGTAAATCACTGAGGGTAGTATTGACATCTTAATGAAACTATTCCAAACCATTGGGATGGGATGTTTTTCCCAGGTGTCTTTTTTAATTTCTTTCAAACATAGATTGAGGTTTCTGAATAGAAGTATTTTGCATTCTTGGTTAAATTGTTCCTAGATATTTGATTCTTTTAGCTGCTTTTGTAAGTGGAATTATTGACTTGATTTTCTTTTCATATTGTTTATCTCTGGTGTAGACAAACACCACTTCTTTTTGTGTATTGATCTTATAGCCTGTAACCTTGCTGATTTCATTTATTTGCTCTAAGAGCTTTCTTGTAGATTCTTGGGGACTTATCTGTATAGAAACATGTTATCTGAAAACAAGGATAACTTTACTTCTTGCTTTCCAATTTTGATGCATTTTATTTATTTTCCTTGCCTAATTATTCTAGCTAGCATTTCATTGTCTTGTTCCTTATTACAGAGAAAGTTTTCACCTTTTATGAAAGGAGTTCTCTTTTATTCCTATTTGTCTGAGTGTATTTATAAAGAAAGCATACTGAGGGTTGTGAAATCCCATATCTATATCAATTGAAAGGATTACATCGTCTCTTTAATCTTTCATTCTAATAGTGTGGTATATTACAGTGATTTTCTTATGTTGCACCACCTTTACATTTCTATAACATCCATTTGGTTCTGAGGTATAATGTTTCCAAACACATAATTGGATTTTGTTAGTTAGTATTTGGTGAAAAATATTGCCTCAATAAGGGTTACTGGCACATGCTTCCTTTTGTTTTGATAATTCTATATGGCATTGGTATTATGGTGATGCTAGCCAAATTAGTTGCAGTGTAATTCCTCCCTTACATGATTTTTGAGGAATGCCTTTGTCTTCACCTACCTTCATGTATTTCAGTATATTTGAAACAGAAATGAAGAATATGGTGCTGATTTGAAGCTATTATACACTCCAGAAAAACTGTGTCCTTCAATCCTCAATCAATATTGGTGGGCAGGTTCTTTTGGTTTCCATGGAAATGTGATCCACAACCGTGGGTGGTAACTTCTGATTGATAGTTTCATGGAGATGTGTCTCTACCCATTCAATGTCGGGTTGCTTACTGGAGCTTTTTATTAGGGATCCATTTTGTAAAAAGCTTGAGAGCCACCAGAATCAACAGAATGCACACAGCTAGAAACCTTTGGAGCAGAAGGAAAATGCCCAGAAGGAAAACATAGGAATTGAGGAGAAAAATGTTAGCTGATGTTGCTGTGTGACTTTCCAGCTGAAAGAGAAATCCCAAACATCATTGGCTTTCTTGGTTCAAGATAACTTTCTCTTGATGTCTTAATTTGGTATTTTCATAGACTTGCCTAAATTTGGACATTTTCATGACCTTAGGACTGTAAACTTACAACTTAACAAATTCCCCTTTATAAAAACCATTCCATTTCTGGTATACTGCATTCTGGCAGCTTTCAAACAAAGACAAACACCTTGGATCAATCTTTTAAGAAGCCATTGGTTGGACCAGAACAGAGATGTGCAGTATATTGCAGGTAAGGACTGCTACTGCTTCCTCCAGAACTAGACATCGGGATACAACAGTGGAATCATGGCCTTCTCAGTTTTACAACTGCCATCAAGCAAGGAATTATATGGAACAAGGCCTAGCAAAGACACCAGAGATAGCAAACCATTTTTTCACTAAGTTTTTTTTTTCTTGTTTCATCACTTGCTTGGTTCCTATAAAATTTTAAATATTTCCAGATTTCTGATAAAGTCAGTTCTGCCATTTTCTACTTGTTTTCTGAGTGAGGACACATTACCCACCATTTCGCTGACCCCTTTCAGTACCTTTTTTGGGGTATGAAATTCTTTGTGTTATTCATTTCATTTAATTAGATTACTATTTATTATAAAACATAATCTCTTGATTTATCACTCTTCTGCTAGCATATTAGATATTTATGAAGACATAAAAAACAGGAATATCCCAGAGGAAATGAATTAAACCTTAATCTTGAGGTGAGTGATTGTGTGGATTAGAGGAAAAACATACTTTAAACAGCATCCTAGAGTTGTCTCTTTAGATTCAAAATTAATTATACTAATATCAGTAGATGTCAAGGATATGGGCCAGATTGAATTTACCAGAATAAAGCTCACACCTTAGAGAATTCACACTTTCAAAACTTATCATCAGCTGCATGTTCCTATTCATCAATTTCTGAAGAAAACTAAAGATCACCACCTATATGGATAGAGCTTCTGTGGATGTTAAGAGAACAGATGGATATCACAATATGGCAATATTTGTCCTTAGAAATATGTAAACATAATACCCATGTGTGAAAGATGACCTCAATTAGAAGTTTGCAGATGATTGATGGCATATGGATAGATGAAAGAGCAACATGCATATTATTATGAGATAAGTACCGAAAGAAAGAGCCAGTGAAGTTAGAACTTCATAATTATTAGGGAAGGAGAATGGGGCTTGGACCATGATAGGTACAGGGTTCTGCTTCTTATAAAAATACAGAAATTAATTTGTACTCTAAGGATGGATAATTTGGTAAAAATTAAAAATGCATAAAGGAAGAAAACTATAGAACATGATATCATACAGAGAATGCTGCTTGACTAGTTATATTGGTTTGAATCTGCATTACTATGGCATACTTACCCTTATCCCCTGCAAGCAAATGCACACATAAAAGAAAATGAAAAGAACCCCTATTTTTAATTTTTTCCTCCACCTCAATGCACTATAAGAAATAAGTCAATAATCATAAAGAGTAATAAAATATTTTTTATATTTCCATTTGTTTCTTTTCACTTATGTTTGTTTTCATTTTCACATGGTTAATATTAACTCTTTTTCCTTTGATATATTGACAATACACAATTATTGTATTCTTTTTCAATTTTGATGCAGATTTCTGCTCTCCATGTCAAATGCTGTCCCATCACTGTTCATCTGTAAAGTAGTTGTGCTGTTCATTTTTCTCATATACAGGTCCCTGAGCTCATTATCCAACCCCCAGACATAGCACTTACTGTCTAAATGTTCTGGGAAAGGATGAGACCAGACCCTGCCTTCTATTAATGAATCATGAGTTCTTGAACATGGAAAGGAATAGTGTTTGGGTTCTGCAGCATGTCAAGTCTGCATGAGGTGGCGCCATGCCTAAACACTGTGTTCACTCATATATAGGGGCTGATGAACCAAGGAACCATTCATTTCTGCATTTTATTGCTATACCCCAAAGTACGTGGAATTTGGATTAAATCAGAATCGCACTGATCCCAGATGCTTGGTGAAGGGAAGGTGAATCATGGCTTGGACACATCAGTCCCAACCTCTTTTCCCTAATTCCTCAAATACCAGTGCTTTAGTGTTGCTCTGACTTAGTTTTATGGATGCCCACATCAGAGGCCTCAGCCTTTGCCACTTATTGCTGAAGGTAAGTCATGAGTAGAGCAATGATGTTCAAAAGGGAGTGGCTGAGGAAGGCCTAAGATTTTAACCTCCCTCCTCATGGCTTCAGGAGAAGCCACCATCTTCCACTACACACAAATACACACATGAATGCACCTGATACACAAATGCCTGCGCACACAGCACATATTCAAACACAGACATGCAAACACACACAAATTTAAATGAGCATGCACACATACCTACACATCCTAGGCCAAATTAGCCTGCCTCCCTCCCAGAGCTCCTCATTACTGAAGCTTAATGAGCATAATTGCAGATATCTTTACATCAGTTTTTCCTCCAGATTTTTTTCATGGACACATTACATTTTAATCAAGAAAAATTGTTGTTAATTTAGCATCATGGTAGAAAGTGGGCCTTATCCTTGGTGTTTTCAATAAATTTTAATCTCAAGTATTTGCTTCAGCTTTGACTAACCTTGGATCCTGCAATGAATGACTTCTGAGTCTTATCATCTGTGGATTTTCTTTATTCCAAATATTGGGCTTAGTTCATGCTGATTAACAAACCTTCCCCTGAAAGTTACTTTCTAAGGCCAAGCTCTACTTACACCCCTCCCAAGCTCAAGTATTCTCCAATGCCCCTTGACTCCATTCTAAGTCTACGATGCTTTTAAACCTATGATTCCACAGCTTAACATTCAGATTCATTGTCTAGTCTCCCCTTCATCTCCAGCTTTATCTCCAATGATCTACAATAAAACACATTTACTGTGACCCTGTCATACTTGTCTCAAAGCAGCTTTATCAAATCTAGTTTTATCCTAGACTTTTACAGTCAAATGAAGTCCCCCCTTTCTAAACCATTTGAATGTCAACTGTCCTTCACTGATGCCCACATCAGAGAATTTTCTGATGGGATCTCCTTGAGCCAAGGAGCACAATTTGAAAAAATAAAAAACTCCCACTGCAGTTCTAAATGATTGGGAAAGCTTAGAGTCTCCATCACTCAGCACCATTTGATGATCAAGGCATGACCAGGCCCAGCTCAGGACTACTGGATTGGTGTAGTATAGTTTAATGATCACTGGGAATGGAACCAAAATTTTAGGTCCTCATTTGGCTTCTCCTTCTAATGCTTAATTAGAAATGAGGTTCTGAGAAATGGGAAGAGACTATGGGGCATCTATATAAAGCTTTGACAATAGTTAAATTGGCTCTGACTCTGTCCCATAGGTCTTGCCCCTTTCCTGTGAGTATAGGAAACACAGATTGTTTCCATGGTGGCCCAGCATCTGACTTGTCTGGAGTTACTACTTTATGTCCCCCCCATCATGGGTGCTCATAGATATGCTATATATAGGTGGAGAGCACAACTGAGGCAGCCAGTATGGATGGGTCTCCTAGGCCATCTCAGTCTAATCAGACATGTTTTGGAATTGCCATTGCTTATGATGTGCTGCATAAACAGACATTACCATACCATGAATACTGTAGGTACTGAATAATAAGAATTACCCTTGAAAATGTACACATACAAACACACCATACACAAAACTGTTCTCTGAGTATATTACCAGTATTCAATTTCATTAAAAAGCTGGTGAGATGGAGGTGGACTTTAGAAGACTATCCTGAGGAAGCTACAGTGTATGTGAAGTCCATGCAAAGGAACCCTGCACATCTTGACAATCATGGGTTCTTTGTAGCTGGATAAAGATTGGAAGGCATGTGCAGGTTGTGGGTAGAGATTGCAAAGAGGTATGACTCCAGGATTCTAAGGGGTAACACTAGTGACTGGAGACAACAAAAAGAAGGACATTCTGTCATTATCTTACCATCACAGACCTGATTCTCATAAGTGTAGTTTCTACCCCACAGAATGTCAGACCACAAAAAATCAAACAGTGAAGGTAATATTTCCATTGATAGATGGCTAAAATGATTCTTAGAGATGAATGGATCTTCCAATGGTCACAAAACAAGTGAACAGTTTGATTGGGGAATGGAGTCAGAATTTTGGGTCCTCATTTGGCTTCTCCTTCTAATGCTTAATTAGAAATGAGGTACTGAGAAATGGGGAGAGCCTATGGAGCCATCTCATAAACCACAAAGGCTAAAGATGAAATAGGAAGACCAGGCTCCTTTCTTCACCCCAAAGGAGCTTAAGTGGTAATATCTATGTTATACAGAGATGTCTGGGAAACAAGAGCAGATGGGTAAGAAGGGCCAACAATTCTGGCTTCTTCTACCCCATGTCCAGTTGTGAGGTCATAGAATGGCACAAATCTCAGATGTCAGAGAATTTCCTAGACATTCTGGAACTTTTGTGTGACAATGGGTGTTTCTTTTGCCCTGGCTTTTGATTCCCAATATGGGCAGTATTTATCTCTAAATTCTATGAAGAATACCATAAAATGATATCTATAAGCACATTCACTGAATATTTTTGCATAGTCAAAGATTGGAAAAAAGCCAGAGATGATGGTTAAATTCATGCATCAACTTGCTTAGACTATGGTGTTCAGTTTTGGGTCAAGCAAGCACTGTTCTGATTGCTGCTGTCTTTATATTTTGTTGATTTAATTCATTAACCAGTTGGCTGCATCTATGCCTTACTACACCTACAATCAACCTTCATCAGTGAGAGAAGTCTGCTCATCCAAACAATTCAAAGACATAAAGAGAGAAATCAGAAAGAAGGATTTCTAATTCAGCAAACTAGTTTCTCCTGGGGAATTCATGAAATCCTAAATTGGTATTCCAGCTCGAGGTCTGCCCTATAGAATTTGGATTTGCCAATCTCCAGTTGTATCAAGTAATGCCTATAAAATTCTATAATATTTACACTGTTATTTAATGAAACAATTGGTTCTATTTCCATGGAAAGCTCTTACTAATATCAATTTGGTACCAAGAGTGGTCTTGAGAAATACAGATAAGGCTACTCAGTTAGGTCTGGTGCTCTGTAACTGGATCTCTAATCTGATCAGATTAAAAGGCCCACGTTACTCTATTGTCAATTTTCAAGATGACACACATAGTTTGTGGTGTGAAACAGCTATAAGGTAAATAAAATATCATCACTGAGTATTGCAAGTCACATGCTTGTAAGAGGTGAGGCTCTGGGTGACCATGAACTTAATACCTTGATCATTTTCTGGAGTTAAAAAGTTTAATAATATTGGTTGGTAGGCCCTAAATATGCTGAATATTATTATGAAAGAAAAGGATGAGCTCAAAGCCTTCAAATTGCCACCTTCATGGGGTGAAGGACATTAAAATTTCTATGCATGCCCTGAAAGAAATCTTATTTTTTGTAATGTGGAGTTGGAATTTCTGAAAACCTGATCCATAAATTCATTCTGTGAGTGGTTGAATTGCAACATAAATTGAATAATTTCTGAAAACATCACAGGGCATATGCTGTTAAAGTTTGTGTGTTGATTGGATAGGGAATGTGATTCAGAAGATTGGAATGGAGTCAATGAAGTGATAATGATGAAGTTAAGGACACTGAAAAAGATTCTGCTGATTCCCCCTTTCCAGATAAACGTGTGATGGCATGCTCTGAAGAATGAGACATCTAACCTCCATAAGAAGAGATATAACTGCCTTCACTGCAGAAACACCCCTTACATCTCTGAATGAAATGAACCTGTATTATGAGATGAAACTGTAAATAAATTTCCTGAGGTAGTTGGCTTGTAAGGTACTGTTAATTCCTCTCATGAACTAGTACTTCTTCCTATCTTTATTTTGAGAATCATAATGAGACTGGATCCCCAACATGTCCAAAAAGGTGAGGTTCATGGCAAATCCCATGATGGGCTGTGCTACACTCCCCCAACTAATCTAAATGAGTTTTATAATTTGTATAGAGAGAAACCAGGGAAATATTTGTGGGAATGTATATTGATGATGTGGTATAATGGTGGAAGTAACATAAAGATGGATCAGGCTGAATATATTGATATGGACCCACTAAGCAGAGATTCTGGGTTGAATATTTTAGCCTGAGGGTTTAGAAAGGACTCTAATAGTTTGTTTGAGTGATTGACTATAGCATGGAACAAAAGGTGACCTACATTGTCTGAAGTTGAAATTTCAGTACTGCCCTGCAGATGAGGGTATCTAAAGGCTTACAAATATCGGAATGCTATAGTGGATTTAAATGAAAGATTTGTTAAACTCACTTCTGGAATATCCAGAGGACATACTTTTCATCAGGTCTGTGAAGAACAAATCGGTGAGTAAATTGCCATCATCCCTAAAGAGATCTGTGGTTACTCTTCCCTATAAGTTTTATATTACTGTGAGATTTACTGAGAATGGACTTGGATGTACTTAGCTTTAACCAAGTAGTAGAAATTAGTTGCTAAAGACAAGATATCATGGCTACCAAATTGGAAAGCAGAGTGAAAATGATAATCAGAATAATCTGACTCACAGAAATCTATGACATGGACTTATCACTCATAAGGTATCTAGAAGAAAAAAACTGGGAAGTCTATCAAGGCTTTTCTTGATCTATATAAGAAGAAGTAAAGATCAAGTGAATAAAAGTCTAAGTTGAATAATAAAAACAGGAAATCACAGTCCCTCAATCAATTCCCACATTGGAGAGTTTGTAGATCCAGAAATCCTGGAATGAAAGAGATGAAGATGCTTTGTGGAAGGGCTCTGCTACACTGCCAAAACTGTGTACTGTTAATTGTCCTCCTAGCTCTCCCAAAAGGGAACAATGGACTTTTACCAGGATGATGATACACTGGTTAAAGTAAATGATAAAATAGTTCAGTGGCTCAGAACTGATGGTAATTCCAGGAGACACAAAATATCACTGTGTTCCTACCTGTCATAGTAGGGGCTAAAGAAGTCAATTTGATCAATGGAATTTAGGGTCAGATCCATGTCATAGTGGGTGCTGAGGCTGCCCAAACACATTCTGTAGTATTTCCCTCAGTTCTTGAATACATATGTAGAGTAGAAATAAACAATGTTTAGCAGAATCCTACATTGGTTTCTTAACTTGCAGACTGGATGCTATTTTATTAGGGAAGGCCAAATGGAAGCCATTAGAACTACATCCACCTAACAAAATAGAAGATCGAAAGCAGTATCACATTCCTGTATGAATTTCAGAGATTAGTGCTATTATCAAGGGCCTGAAGAATGCAGGGGTGGTGATTTCCAACACATCCCTATTCAACTCTCTTATTTGACCTGTGAAGAAAATATTTGAATCTTTGATAACAGTGGAGTGTCATAACCTTAACAGAAAGTTACTCCAATTGCATCTGCTGTTCCAGAAATGGTATGACTATTTGAGCAAGTCAACATATTTATGGTTCTTGATGTACAGCTTGATATAGAAAATACTTGTTGTAGTTTGCTAGCTGCCAGAATGCAACACACCAGAGATGGATTGGCTTTTAATAAAAGGGAATTTATTTTGATAGTTCTTCAGAGGAAAGGCAGCTAACTTTCAACTGAGGTTCTTTCTTACATGGGAAGGCACAGGATAGTCTCTGTTGGCTTTCTCTCCAGGACTCTGGGTTCCAAAAACTTTCCCTAGGGTGATTTCTGTCTTCATCTCACAGTCCTGAAATGAGCTGCAAGTGCTGAGATGAGGTATGCTGAGCTTCTTTAGCTGTGCTATGTTTGCTTCCTCATTTAAACACCAGCCAATTAAGTCAAATGTCATTCATTGCAGCAGGTATGCCTTCTAGCTGACTGCAAATGTAATCAGCAGCAGATGAGGTTCATGTACCATTGGCTCATGTACACAGCAACAGAACTAGGGGCCTTCACCTGGCCAAGTTGACAACTGAATCTAACTACCACAATACTTTTTTTTTCTTGAATCTGTGAGTAAAGACAAATCCAACACTTTCATTTCAGCTAGAAAAACCAGTGAAATTATCTCACTATTCAAGACAGCCATATATTAAAACGTAGATTGCATGAAAAGTCACCTTGGGGGACTGATGAGAAAGGGGGAAAATTCAAATTTCCCAAGTGCAGAATTCTTGATATTCTCACAAGCAGTGAGGACAAACAAAGCAATAGGCTGAACTCTCAATCTTGGGATTTGTTCATATGAAACTTAAAACTGCAAAACATAGGCTAATCCTACTTAAAATAAGGCTTAAGAGTCACCCCAAGTGAACCTCTTTTGTTGCTCAAATGTGGCCTCTCTCTCTCAGCCAACACAACATGTAAACTCACTGCCCTCCCCCCTCTATGTGAGACATGACTCCCAGGAATGTGGGCCTTCCTGGCAACATGGGACAGAAATCCTAGAATGAGCTGGGACTCAACACCAAGGGACTGAGAAAACCTCCATTGAAAGGGGAAGAGAGAAATGAGACAAAATAAAGTGTCGATGGCTGAGAGATTCCAGAGTCAAGAAGTTATCCTGGAGATTTCCATTATCCTTTTATACTTACTTCCATTAAGTAGATATCACCTTTTTAGTTAAGGTATAACAGAGAGGCTGGAGGGAACTGCCAGAAAATGTAGAGCTATTTTCCAGTAGCCATGTTTCTTGAAGATGATTATATGATATAGCTTTTGCAATGTGACTGTGTGATTGTGAAAACCTTGTATCTGATGCTTCTTTTATCTGCCTTATGGACAGAGGAGTAAAACATATGCATTAAAAGTAAATAAACTTTAAGGGGAACAAATGTTAAAATAAATTTAGTAGATTGAAATGCTAATGATCAGTGAAAGAGAGGGGTACCGGGTGTGGTATGTATGAATTTTTTTTCTTTTTTCTTTTTATTTATTTTTCTGAATTGATGTAAATGTTCTAAGAAATGATTATGATGATGAATATATAACTATGTCATGAAAAATTAACATACAATTTATATTGTATGTTAATTGTTATATTAATAAAAGTTTTAAAAACAAACAAAAAATGTAAATTGCATGAACTTCATTTGCCTTTCCCTTCCACAATACATCACAATGGTGTATTATATAGATGATATCATGCTGAATGGTCCTAGTGTGCAAGATGTAGCAACTACTGGGGAATTTTCATAAGACATTTGTGTTTCTAACAGTAGAAGAAAAATCCAGCAAATCCAACAAATCAAATTCCACATTAGTGAAATTTCTAGGCATTCAGGAGGGTGAAACATGTCACTTCAAAGGTGAATGATAAACTGTTGGATCTGGTCTCTACCACAAAAGTGGCACAATTCCTGCTTGGTCTCTTTGGTTTTCATAGGCAACATATCCCATAATTGATGTGTTATTCTGATTCACTCAACAAGGGGCCAAAAATATTGCTAGATTTGATTGGAACAAATGGAATCCTTGCAACAAGTCCAGGCTATTGCGTAAGCTGCTCTCCCACTTGAGAGCACATATGACCCAAAAGATTCAATAGTGCTGGAAGTTTCAGTGGCAAAAAGAGAAGATGTCCAGAACCTTTGACTGGCTCCTTTAGGAAAATCACAACACAGATACTTAGGATGTTAGAGTGAAACCATGTCATCCTCTGCAGATAATTATGATTTTTTTGATAAAAAGCTTTTAACCTCCTACTGGACCATAGTAGAGACCAAGTACATAATTATGTGTCACCAAGTTATCATGAGACTTGAGTTGTCTGCCATGTAAGGGCATTGTCTGACCAAGGCATAAATTTAGGCACACACAGTTGTACTATAAAATCAAATGGAAGTTGTATATACAAGGACAGGTTCAAGCACATCCTTAAAGCACAAGTAAGATATTGTGGAAGTTTCTCAAATGTGTATGGATCCCACTTCGCCACAATATCTTCTCTTTCCCAGCCCTCAGCTATGTCCTCATGGGGATTTTCCTACCATCAAGTGACTGAAGAAGAGAAATCTCAGGCCTGTCATTCAGATTTGGGTGCTTGGTATACATGTACCACCTAAAAGTAGACAACTGAAACACTTCATCCTCATTTCCAAGACATCCCTGTAGAAGAGTATTCAAGGGAAATTCTCTGAGTGGGCAGAACATAAAGCAATGTATCTGATTCTTTATTTAGTGTATAAGAGGAAATAGCAGGGGACATGTTAATTTATACTGGCTATGGCCTGTCATTTTATTTTATGATCAGCATTAAGGAGAGAACATGATTGCAAAATTGGTGACAAAGGGATCTGGGAGAATGTTATAAAGACCTACCTTTCTGAATGGGCAAAAACATGCAGATATATGCATCCAATGTGAATGCCACCCTGTACATACTGTCAGCTGTTTGGAATCTTGGCTGAGACAGCTAGGCTGTTGCAGCTTTGGTTAAGATCTCTCACTATCCAGTAGGATAACTTGGGCACATTCACAGAGATGTTGCAAGGTCCCAAGACAACAGGCAGAAATGTGCAATTTGAGTTCTAGGCTTTGAATTGACACAATTTCGTCTGCATTCTGTTATCCAAAAAAACCACAAGGCTTTCCCACATTCAAGTATTAGGAAAATAAACACCATCTCTTGATGAGAGAATCTTTGTAAACAATCATTGTGGAAGATTTGGAAAGAGAATTATATAAACAACAGTGCCCATTTTTTTTTAAAATTATTGAGCAGGTAGTAATAAACAGTTTCTGGAAAGAAAGCAAGATCCTTATCCCTAATCCTTATCACATCAGTGGTTTTAGTAACCCAGAACTTAGTATCCTTGGAGCCTAGGGGTGGTAGCAGCTACCCTGTCCAGAGAAATTTAAACAATAGGGGAGTCAAGCTGATCTTCTGCATATAATGGATTAAACAATGTTATTTCTGTAATCAAGGAAGGTCTATGATTCCTGTTCCATTGGCTTGTAAGTAGTTGGGGACTAGTGTATATTAATCTCCCAGCATATAATAAGATATAAAGATTTTTTGAAGATGCAGTATTTGTCTTGAGTTTAATATACACCAAGAAAATTCCCACATGCAAATTTCAATAAATTTTAATTGATGTGGCTGATGTAAACTGCAAAATACAAATGACATGCCACTGTTCATTTGGCATTGGAGAGGTGTAGGGACAAAGGTAATGGTTGAAAATTTTTCTTAAAGAACTAAAGCACAACATATCCAAATGTTAGAGAAATGGGAATCATTGTAGCCATTTGAATCATCCTTTGTGCACCATACAATTCCTAAGTAATTAGAACATTCTTGAATCATTATAATATTACTAGAAAATCCAGGCATCATTAATGTCACCACTTATGATATGTGAAATGTCATTATTTCAGATGAAAACTACCAGTTCTGATGAAATGTGTGGGCAAGGACCCTATGAGATAAACCAAATGAAACTGTGCTCCTTTGACCTAAATGAGGATAGAATGATTTGAGACTCACTAAGAGTCAGGGGTATCTGAAACAGCACTGGACAATAGATGAGAACTCTCTCTGCCTATGGCAGATTCCTACTATACAAATATAGAGGCAGTTGATGCATATGAATATCATGTGTTTGAGTAGTCCCATTCCCTGTTTCTAACAGACCTCTCTATATTGTGATTATCTATCATTCTATCGTCGGCGCCGCCGCCGCCGTCCGCGCCACCCGGCAGCCAAGAGCCGGAGATCGCCGAGATGCTGCAGGCGAGAAAATGCAGAGGAAAAAAGATAAAATGTTTTTAAAAAATCAGTCTAAAGAATAGAATAACAGGGATCAAAAGTTCAATATCCAACATGAAAGGCATGATCAGAAAAGTATCATGGAAATATAAACTAGAACTTAAAATAGAAATAAAATATCTGGATAAAAGTAAAAGAGAATAAAATGAATCAGCCAAAATCTCCAGGGAAATCAAAATGAAAAGTGTTTGTTGCATGGGTGTGGGTGGGGCCCGCGCACTTAACTGTTACCTGGATTCCAAAGTGAAACAATGGTCCTGGCCAGGCCGGTCCACCGCTGACTGGACCACCGCGGCTCCCTGAGCGCCAGCAACCAGCGCCAATGCCCGCCAAGCCACGACAGACGCCAACGGCCATGACCCGTATGCGCATGTCCAAGTTCACCACCGGGGTCCTCTTGGTGCGCTTGCACACAACCGACTGCAAGCTCAGCAGGTGTGAACACAATGCTCCTGCGCATGCCCGGAGGCCTGGTGGGTCGCGCCGCGCCTGCGCACGCCGACCACCTGCGCCAACGAGAGGTGTGTGCCGCCCCGTGGCGCCGTGTGCGGGTCATGGCTTTTGGCGTTTGTCGTGGTTTGGCGGGCATTGGCGCTGGTTGCTGACCCTCAGGGAGCCGCAGCGGTCCAGTCAGTGGCGGGCCGGCCTGGCCCGGGCGTTTGCGTGGAGCCGGGCAGCCGTGACCGAGAGTGGAGACTGGACAGGAGCCGGAGATGGAGCAGGAGCGGCGGGAGTGGTGCGGGACCCGCCCGCGGCCAGGTGAGCGGGCAGCTGGACTCGGGGCCGCAGTCGCAGTGTTTCCTGTGCGGGTCCCGCGTGCGCCCTGGGGCCGCTGGAATCCTCAGGAGGGGCTTCGCGAGACCATGAGGAAATTCAACACCAGGAAAGGGCTGGACTGCCTGAACGCCGGATCGTCTTTGGCTGCGCCGCCGCCGCCGCCGTCCGCGCCACCCAGCAACCAAGAGCCGGAGATTGCTGAGACGCTGCAGGCGAGAATTTCCAGCTCTGCAAGGTGAGCCAGGGCGGGCACGTGGTGGCAGAGTGCCGGGGAGGGGGATAGCAGGCTCAAGAGGAGAGCAGTTGTGAATTACATGTTTAAATTTCAACGAGATTTAGTGTGTTCTGGATTAAATTTCAGAATTGTTTAAAAAAATTCCTGTTCAAAGATTCCGTAAAATTATTCCTCACAAGAGAAGTTTTGAACATATTTTAATATGGATGTAAGTGCATTCCGTAGATCCTGATAAAACACTTTACAACAAACATTGCTGAGAGTTATTTGGCATGGTTCAGTAGAAACCTCTCAGAGTTGAGCTTTCACACCTTGAGAGCGTTTTCCTCTTTCAATTTCAGGGACATAGGTTATTATCCTTCTGCCTCCCTGGCTACTGTTTTCTGTCTCCTTCATTCACTTTGCCCCTCTTCTCTACCTCTGAAAGTTAATGTTCTTCAAAGCTTCCCTAGGACTCCCTTTACTTTTCTTCTCTCCCCTCCCTCCACACTTTCCTACTTCTGTTACTTTAAGTGTAGCTCCTGGACTTATGTTAATGGCCCTTAAATTTATAAATGCATGCTGGACTTCTC
This sequence comes from Tamandua tetradactyla, assembly GCF_023851605.1. Classification (NCBI taxonomy): domain Eukaryota; kingdom Metazoa; phylum Chordata; class Mammalia; order Pilosa; family Myrmecophagidae; genus Tamandua; species Tamandua tetradactyla. The sequence goes on from NC_135344.1 coordinate 21,873, forward strand.
TGAGCTACAGACCTACTATTCTACTTGGTCTCACAACTTGGAGGTCTAATTGGCATCTCAAACTTTAGTATACCCTAAACGAGTCCTTGATTCCAACTGGTCCCCCAACCTGCTCTCCATCATCCCTCCCAACCTTCAAAATCCTTCCATTCTAGAAGGACCAAAGGAGAAGGAGGAGTCATAACAGAGAAGGTATGATTTAACAAATGAGTATGACTGCTGAATCATTATATTCATTTTTCTTTTAGTCACCAGTGTCTTGGAGCATCTAGAAGGGAAAACTTAAAATTGTGGAGCTGTAACCCATGCCAAACTCTGAAATCTGTCCTATAGCTAATCGTTAATGTACTTTGAAATTTATTGCTATTTTGTATATATATTTCACATTAAAAAATATTTTTAAAATCCCTTCATTCTCAGTGAATGGCTGTGACATTCACCAGTAGTTGAACTAAGAAAGAGTCTTCCTCAATTCCTTCCTTCCTGCCCACCACACGTCCAGTCCATCAGCATTCCATATTGACTCTACTTCTAAAATATATCTCAAACCCACCCACTTTCTCCATCTGTTTTTTTCTGCCACCACTGTGATGCAGGCTTGGAACTCTTCAGTGGGTTTCCATTTTATGGTGAACAACTTATAATTGCTGCTCAACTGTATTTGATAAATAAAAAAGTGAATGAATGACATTAAACCATAATCTCGTGCCTCATAAGACAATGCATCAGAAGACATCATAATGCTAAAAGTGAATCAATATAATTAGTAATATGCTGGCTCTTATCAGTTAGAAAGATAGCCTGAAAATACAAAACAAATCTGCGAAATAATAAAATTTAACAGGTCTAACTTTCATGTCATAAGCATAATTTCTGTCGAGTTGTGATGCTCTGACATGGTTAAATTTCAGCTTAAATTTAAATCAAACAGAATAGAGTGGCTCATTTTGAATTTGTTGACAGGTCATTCTAAATTATTTTTAAATTAAAAAATAAATTAAGTCACTTGTCACTCAACTTGGTGTTGAGTGAAATAAGACAGGCACAAAAAGACAAATATTGTATGAGCCTGCTTATGTGAAACACCTAGAAGAAGCAGACCTCAGTAGAAATAGAGAGTGGTTTATAGGTTTCCAGGGGTGAAGGTGGGAGGTAGGGGATGGGTGGGAAGAGAAGAATTAGAGCTTAAAGGTGAAGTTTCTCTTTGCAGGGATGAAAAAGTAGAGGTGATGGATTATCAGTGATGGTAGCACAGTATTGAGAATGTGATTAATACTACTGAATTGCATACTTGAATGTGGTTAAACTGAGGACTTTTTGAGTTCGATATTACAACAATATTTTTTTCAATTAAAGCACTTGTCCGTTGGTAAATAGGAAAACAGTCAATGATATCTTAAAAATGAATATTATTGAAGATTATATTAAAATGAAGTTTATAACAGTCTTTAATGATTTACTTCCCTTTTTTTGCCCCTAAGAACTTTATTATGATTATATTAAATATTATGTTTCTAGTAACCATTACTGAGTGGTTTGTCTGTTAGATGTTACTATGAAAGGGGTTCCAAGTAAAACTTTGATTTCTAATTTCCTTTTAGTTCTAAACTTTAATCATTCTATGTTTCTGTAATGAATTATGAATTTAGGTATTGCATTCTTACCTGCTGAGCCCCCGTGGCCCGCCCTGCTAGTTTTTTTTAACACATAAAGTATAAATATACCTGAGTTCTGTTTTTGATACTTTAATTTGAAAACTTCTTATTTCATTTTTAATAGTTATTCCAGGTTTTTCTTTAACCTAAGGGGACTTGTTATTGGCTTCCTAACTTCCTTAAGTAGGTCATAAGAAGCAGCACTATAAAATTTTGAAAAACTCTTGAGCATAGCTGCTGGAGTGAGGGGAGGGAGCTATCTTGTGCATTCTAAGAGCAAGGATTAAAATCTCCTTGGCGGCCTCCAACAAGAGTAATTTGGGGCTGAGGAAATTTCTCTGGGCTGATTTTAATTTCATTTCTAGTTCTGCTTCTTACAGAGTGGATGACTTTAGACAAACCACTTAAGAATTCAGAAACTAAGAAAGATTGTTTGCCGTAAAAGGAGTTTCCTCTAACCTGGTTATAAATTTTCCTTCCTCCCTCCCTCCTTTTCTCCTTCCTTCTACTGTACTTTCAGTTTTCTGGAGGACTGCTGTTTCTGAGGTCTCTCCCCTAGGACCTCCAGAAGTGACGTCTGTACATTAGACAGTCTGTATTTTAAGTCACTTTATTCCAAACACATAATTCGGTGACAGCCATTCTAGCTCTTTTCTTGTGCTGTGGTGTCAGACAGAAAAATAAAACATACAAACAAGTATATAATTATGTGTGTGTATAAATACTTTGTCTTCTGTGTTCTTCATTTTTTTAATGTTCTGCTTTCACTTTCACTCCCTCATTCTTCTTTATAATCCAGTGTGTTAGAAGCCTACACATTTTTTTTTTCATTTCAGCTATTCTGTCTTTTAGTTATAGAATTTCACTGTGGTTCTTCTTTACAGTTTCAATTTATCTGCTAAGATTCTCCTTTTGTTGGAAAGAGGACTCTCTCTCTTTTACCCTCTATCCAGGATAAACAGTCAGGCACTTTCTACCAGAGGATTTGGTGACACCAACTTGTAATTTGGAAATGAATTTGCCATGTAATTAAGATTGGTTTGTAGCATTTTGTGCAGTCTGCTTAGTTTTAATTTTAAATTGTCAAATCTTTTATCCCTCATCAGTCTTTCTTTTTTTGTATACTGTATGGTGGCAGTCACATTTCATTCTTTTTCCATGTTAGTATCCCATTATTGCAGCACCATGTGTTGACTTTTTGTTTGTTTGTTTGTTTTTTAGAAAGTGCATGGGCCAGGAATCGAATCTGGGTCTCCCTCATGGTGGGTGAGAATTCTACCACTGAACTACCCTCACACCCCATCAGTCTGCTTTTTTAGCTTCCAAAATGTTGCTGCCACTATCTCCTCTGTGCCATTGGAGTGTGGATTTGTATAGGGAACAGGAAATAGACATGTATATATATTTGTGTGTGTGTGTGTGTGTGTGTGTGTGTGTGTGTGTGTGTAACCCTCCATCTTTACCCTGGAGTTAAGGTTTTGATTTCTTGAGTAGGAAATAACTAGATTGATTTCAACTTTTAAATCTATCAGGTGATATGGTATTCCAGGAGAAAATGTTCTTCAGTGTCTGTACAGGGTATATCTGTTCAAATGCTATGAAACTCATACCTTTATTTTGTGTGAGATAAGAGAGCCTGTTTCTAATCATTTGTGTTTAAGCTGAAGCCTTAGCTAGTGAAAATTATTTCTTTATAAATACTTGATCCATATTTTACATATTGAATGGTTCATCATTAACAATCTTCATCCATTGATATGTTGTTTTTTTCCCTTCTCTATCTTTTCCTCCATCACCACCTTTTCTTGTTTGCTTTCACCACCTCCGCAATTCAGAACTCCAAGTGATATTTTGTATATGAATATAAATTACATTTACACTTACTTAAAAATAGACTTTTTAAGTAAGGGATGTGGGATAGAGAGTGGTCATGGAAAGTGTATATTGATAGATAAAGGGAATCACGTAAGGAAACAAACAAGGGTGAGGCATCTGCAGTTTGGAAACACAGGTCAAATTTCTGTGTTTTGATTACTTGGGTAGACAGAAATGAAAATGACCCTCTCCTCCCAGGAATTTGACTCAAATCAGTGCAACAACTGCTGGAATGCACCACAAATTCATTTGCTGACTTTTAAGCTAAACGTGATTATTTTAATGAATCAAACAAATACTTTTTAAGAAGCCTTTTATTGAGCCATAAACCAGAATGAATTCTATAAATCATTTAAAATTAGTAAGTTGGCTGAAAATAATCAGATTCCTTAAAAAAATGATAAGCATTGAAAGAATTCAGTAAATTTTGTAATGGAAGCACTTATTTGTGATTTGAACCCAGTGTTACCCCATATTCCCTGTTGGGCTAGATAGATGATTTGGACCTGTGTGTAATGAATTTTGATTTTTCTCTAAAGCTGATTTGACATGGGAACTGATCTTTCTGTTTCTCGTAGTGACTATCATCCTTGTTACCTTTTATAGTTTTTAACTCAAGAGATGGGCCTTCTAAGGAGGGTTAAAGCAGAAGTTTCTGTTCTTCTTTACTTTTCACAGATATTTTCATGGCTTTAAAAATATATAGATTTTCTATGTTTATTACTTTTTTCTTTGTCTTTATTACATCACAATCAACTTTTTTTTCTTTTTTGTGAAAAATAACATAGTCAGAAAGGCAATAAATTTCAAAGCAATCACAACAATTAGTTGTAGAACAGATTTCAGAGTCTGGTATGGGTTACAATTCCACAAGTTTAGGTTTTTATTTCTAGCTTCTCTAAGATACTGGAGACTAAAAGAAATACCAATATAATGATTCAGCAATCATTTATTTGTTAAACCCTACCTTCTCTGTATACCTCCACCATCACCTTTAATCTTTCTCCCACTCCTGAGGGGTATTTTGGCTGTGCTCATTATAACTTTTTCATGTTGGAAGGGGCTTTGGATAATATGGGATGGGGAGATGGAACTAGCTGATGTTCTGGATTGGCTGGCCCCTCCAGCCAATTTATCTTGATTTATCTGGTCCAGAGACCCATCTGGAGGTTGTAGGTTTCTAGAAAGTTACCCTAGTACATGAACTCTCTAGAATATTATATATTGCCTTGGATGTTCTTTAGGATTGTCAGGAATGGTTTTGGTTGGGGGTTAACAAGTTATTTTCATGGCTGTTTTTACCTTAACTTGATTATCCTGTCACTGGACTTTGCTTTCCACATGGGCAGTGTCGCCCTCCTCTCTCTCTGCCTGAGAGAATTAAATCTAGAAGCATCAGTCAGTGCATTTCTCACTTCTACAGGGTCAGCTCAGCATTTCAATGTCTTATGTCAAATTTATATGCACTCTGGTCTTTCCTGGGCAGTTTGAGTCCTCCCTCTGCCCCTGGGGCTAGGGGGAGTAACTGCTTTATCAGTGTACATTTAACTATATTTAAAATATCTGTTTGGAGACAGTAGATTAAAAATGCATACACTAAGTGTCAACATTTTCAAAAGTTTTTATGAAAAGTTTATGTTTATGTGTTTTTAAGAAATTACAGTAGTACCATTTTAATTAGTCTGAATGTTCCCAGGCATTGAAATAAATCTTGACTAAGGAAAGAAAAATGCATGCATTCTCTGGATCATATGCTTAATTAGTTTTGTGATTTTCAGACATTCAGTCTCAACGTCCTTAGCACGATATCATTCTAGGTAATTAGTTGATAAATAACTCTTGAAATTATTCCAGTTCATAAAATTATTGGAGTAAAAGCCAAAATATTTACACAGTCACACAGCTGGTTTCATTATGATGTCCTTTTCCAGATTATATGTTTATGTAACCCGCATTTATTATCTGAAAACATGTATTATATTTTGCAGTGTTTTAGCAGAAGTTGGGACATATAGTGAGCAAGTTAACATAACTTTCTATTTCTCCATAATTACTGTTTAAACAGATTTGTGTAATGTCATATCATCACTCTGTCATTCAGATAGATTCATACATACCTTAACCTCCCCAAAGAGATGATTTATCCAAGGAGTGAACTGAGTGTTTTTAAAATGCCTTAACACAAATTTGGAGCTGAATATTCAAGAAAAGCAAAGAGTAGTGATGATTACAGACTTCTCTCATGTATAAATGCATTTCTTGTTTCTTCATAGGGATCTTCGCTTTAACAGAATTAGAGAGATCCAACCTGGGAAATTCAAATGACTGAGAAACTTGAATGTATTGTAAGTTGAAATAGTCTATTGTTTACCAATGGGGGAAAATATATAGACATCGTTATGCCATTTATAAATCTCAGCTAGTATGGCAAAAACCTATTACCCACCATAAGTGGATATGAATGAGGAAAAGTGAGACTGAAATGGAGAAATTAATATGCAAATTAAAATGCCAGGTCTATGAAATTCTGTGCTTGGCAGCAGTTCTTTTATTTGTTTATCCTTCTATCTTGTCTGGCATCCTTCTACCTAACTATTATATATTGGGTAAAATCCATAACATACTGTCTTCATTTGAGAGCATCACTTTTTTTTTCATATACTATTTGGCAGGTCACATTTCATTATTTTTCCACGTGAGTATCCAGTTATTGCAGCACCATTTGATGAAACTTTTGTTTGTTTGTTTTTTGAGAAGTGCACGGACCAGGAATTGAACCGGGTCCTCCCCGTGGCAGGTGAGAATTCTACCACTGAAGTACCCTTGTACCCCGCTTATGGCATCATTTTTTGTTTGTTAGGGGAGGTTTGATTGTAGATACTTTTCTGCATCTTTGATGGTAAGGTTGGAAGATTAGTGTTCCTCCTACGTCCAGCACATGCACACGAGACTTTTTACTCCAGTTCATTTATGTCCCAGTACTTAGATGTCCAGAGTGGATAAACTAGGGGAAGAGGCAGGACCACTGCTTGAGTGATTGACAGTACAGTTAACACATTGGAAAGCTTATTTGAATCTGCTTTTCTGCACCAGGATGGTGAGTGATTGGCAAAGAGGAATGTGCAGGGAAATAGAAGCAGGAACCATGTCACCAATTGACTGTGTGCCCTCATTGGGCAAATTGCTTAGCTGCACTGCATATCAGTGTCCTTATCTGTGAAAATGGATCACTCATTGAATGTGCTGACGTACTTTTAATAACACACCTGGCCAGACCACCCTATATTTCTATGATTGTCTTTAAATTGACCATGATCATGGCTAAAGTAGAAAATCTAAGATGTAGTAGAATAAAGGTATATATTCCTGTGTATAGGAGAGACTTATTTTTGTATTACATACAAAGATGAAATAATGTGGGGTGATATGGGCAATCATTACTCGGGAAAATTTGTAATCACAAGAGTTATATACCAAAAATGACATTTTTTGTGATAATGTAGCATTTAGTGTATGTTGATATTAAGGCCTGTAGCTTAATAATGTTGTGACCTTTTTTTTTATTAATTAAAAAAAATTAACTAACACAACATTTAGAAATCATTCCATTCTACATATGCAATCAGGAATTCTTAATATCATCACATAGATGTATGATCATCATTTCTTAGTACATTTGCATCGATTTAGAAAAAGAAATAGCAAGACAACAGAAAAAGAAGTAAAATGATAATATAGAGAAAAAAATAAAAATAAAGAATACAAAAAATATATATAAAAAACAAACAAACAAAAAAACTATAGCTCAGATGCAGCTTCATTCAGTGTTTTAACATAAATACATTACAGTTAGGTAGTATTGTGCTGTCCATTTTTGAGTTTTTGTATCTAGTCCTGTTGCACAGTCTGTATCCCTTCAGCTCCAATTACCCATTATCTTACCCTGTTGCTAACTCCTGATGGTCTCTGTTACCAATGACATATTCCAAGTTTATTCTCTATGTCAGTTCATATCAGTGGGACCATACAGTATTTGTCCTTTAGTTTTTGGCTAGTCTCACTCAGCATAATGTTCTCTAGGTCCATCCATGTTATTACATGCTTCATAAGTTTATTCTGTCTTAAAGCTGCATTATATTCCATCGTATGTATATACCACAGTTTGTTTAGCCACTCGTCTGTTGATGGACATTTTGGCTGTTTCCATCTCTTTGCAATTGTAAATAATGCTGCTATAAACATTGGTGTGCAAATGTCCGTTTGTGTCTTTGCCCTTAAGTCCTTTGAGTAGATACCTAGCAATGGTATTGCTGGGTCATATGGCAATTCTATATTCAGTTTTTTGAGGAGCCGCCAAACTGCCTTCCACAGTGGTTGCACCATTTGACATTCCCACCAACAGTGGATAAATGTGCCTCTTTCTCCGCATCCTCTCCAGCACTTGTCATTTTCTGTTTTGTTGGTAATGGCCATTCTGGTGGGTGTGAGATGATATTTCATTGTGGTTTTGATTTGCATTTATCTAATGGCCAGGGACATTGAGCATCTCTTCATGTGCCTTTTGGCCATTTGTATTTCCTCTTCTGAGAGGTGTCTGTTCAAGTTCATAAAACCGCCTCCAATTGTAAGTTTCATAAGATATCTCCCTACATTTTCCTCTAATGGTTTTATGGTCTTAGACCTAATGCTTAGATCTTTGATCCATTTTGAGTTAACTTTGGTATAGGGTGTGAGATATGGGTCCTCTTTCATTTTTTGCATATTGATATCCAGTTCTCTAGGCACCATTTATTGAAGAGACTGTTCTGTCCCAAGTGAATTGGCTTGACTGCCTTATCAAAGATCAAATGTGCATAGATGAGAGGGTCTATATCTGAGCACTCTATTCGATTCCATTGGTCGATATATCTATCTTTATGCCAATACCATGCTGTTTTGACCACTGTGGCTTCATAATATGCCTTAAAGTCAGGCAGCGTGAGACCTCCAGCTTTGTTTTTTTTTTTTCCTCAAGATACTTTTAGCAATTTGGGGCACCCTCCCCTTCCAGATATATTTGCTTATTGGTTTTTCTATTTCTGAAAAATAAGTTGTTGGGATTTTGATTGGTATTGCATTGAATCTGTAAGTCAATTTAGGTAGGATTGACATCTTAACTATATTTAGTCTTCCAATCCATGAACACGGTATGCCCTTCCATCTATTTAGGTCTTCTGTGATTTCTTTTAACAGTTTTTTGTAGTTTTCTTTGTGTAGGTCTTTTGTCTCTTTAGTTAAATTTATTCCTAAGTACTTTATTCTTTTACTTGCAATTGTAAATGGAATTCGTTTCTTGATTTCCCCCTCAGCTTGTTCATTGCTAGTGTATAGAAATGCTACAGATTTTTGAATGTTGATCTTGTAACCTGCTACTTTGCTGTACACATTTATTAGCTCTAGTAGTTTTGTTGTGGATCTTTCCAAGTTTTCGACGTACAGTATCATATCGTCTGCAAACAGTGATAGTTTTACTTCTTCCTTTCCAATTTTGATGCCTTGTATTTCTTTTTCTTGTCTAATTGCTCTGGCTAGAACCTCCAACACGATGTTGAATAATAGTGGTGATAATGGACATCCTTGTCTTGTTCCTGATCTTAGGCGGAAAGTTTTCAATTTTTCCCCATTGAGGATGATGTTAGCTGTGGGTTTTTCATATATTCCCTCTATCATTTTAAGGAAGATCCCTTGTATTCCTATCCTTTGAAGTGCTTTCAAAAAGAAAGGATGTTGAATCTTGTCAAATGCCTTCTCTGCATCAACTGAGATGATCATATGATTTTTCTGCTTTGATTTATTGATATGGTGTATTACATTAATTGATTTTCTTATGTTGAACCATCCTTGCATACCTGGGATGAATCCTACTTGGTCATGATGTATAATTCTTTTAATGTGTTGCTGGATTCGATTTGCTAGAATTTTGTTGAGGATTTTTGCATCTATATTCATTAGAGATTTTGGTCTGTAGTTTTCTTTTTTTGTAATATCTTTGCCTGGTTTTAGTATGAGGGTGATGTTGGCTTCATAGAATGAATTAGGTTGCTTTCCCTCCACTTTGATTTTTTTGAAGAGTTTGAGCAGAGTTGGTGCTAATTCTTTCTGGAATGTTTGGTAGAATTCACATGTGAAGCCCTCTGGTCCTGGACTTTTTTCTTTTTGGGAAGGTTTTGAATGACTGATTCAATTTCTTTACTTGTGATTGGTTTGTTGTGGTCATCTATTTCTTCTTGAGTCAACGTAGATTGTTCATGCCTTTCTAGGAACTTGTCCATTTCATCTACATTGTTGTATTTATTAGCGTAAAGTTGTTCATAGTATCCTGTTATTACCTCCTTTATTTTTGTGAGGTCAGTGGTTATGTCTCCTCTTCCATTTCTGATCTTATATATTTGCGTCCTCTCTCTTCTTCTTTTTGTCAATCTTGCTAAGGGCCCATCAATCTTATTGATTTTCTCATAGAACCAACTTCTGGTCTTATTGATTTTCTCTATTGTTTTCATGTTTTCAATTTCATTTATTTCTGCTCTAATCTTTGTTATTTCTTTCCTTTTGCTTGCTTTGGGGTTAGTTTGCTGTTCTTTCTCCAGTTCTTCCAAGTGGACAGTTAATTCCTGAATTTTTGCCTTTTCTTCTTTTCTGATATAGGCATTTAGGGCAATAAATTTCCCTCTTAGCACTGCCTTTGCTGCATCCCATAGGTTTTGATATGTTGTGTTTTCATATTCATTCGCCTCGTGATATTTACTAATTTCTCTTGTAATTTTTTCCTTGACCCACTTGTTGTTTAAGAGTGTGTTGTTGAGCCTCCACGTATTTGTGGATTTTCTGACACTCTGCCTATTATTGATTTCCAACTTCATTCCTTTATGATCCGAGAAAGTGTTGTGTATGATTTCAGTCTTTTTAAATTTGTTGAGACTTGCTTTGTCACCCAGCACATAGTCTATCTTTGAGAATGATCCATGAGCACTTGAGGAAAAGGTGTATTCTGCTGTTGTGGGGTGTAATATCCTATAAATGTCTGTTAAGTCTAGCTCATTTATTGTAATATTCAAGTTCTCTGTTTCTTTATTGATCCTCTGTCTAGATGTTCTGTCCATTGATGAGAGTGGTGAATTGAAGTCTCCAACTATTATGGTGTATGTGTCTATTTCCATTTTCAGTGATTGCAGTGTATTCCTCACATATTTTGGGGCATTCTGATTTGGTGCATAAATATTTATGATTGTTATGTCTTCTTGTTTAATTGTTCCTTTTATTAGTAGATAGTGTCCTTCTTTGTCTCTTTTAACTGTTTTACATTTGAAGTCTAATTTGTTGGATATTAGTATAGCTACTCCTGCTCTTTTCTGGTTGTTATTCGCATGAAATATCTTTTCCCAACCTTTCACTTTCAACCTATGTTTATCTTTGGGTCTAAGATGTGTTTCCTGTAGACAGCATATAGAAGGATCCTGTTTTTTAATCCATTCTGCCAGTCTATGTCTTTTGATTGGGGAATTCAGTCTATTAACATTTAGTGTTATTACTGTTTGGGTAATACTTTCCTCTACCATTTTGCCTTTTGTATTATATATATCATATCTGATTTTCCTTTCTACACTCTTCTCCATACCTCTCTCTTCTGTCTTTTCGTATCTGACTCTAGTGCTCCCTTTAGTATTTCTTGCAGAGCTGGTCTCTTGGTCACAAATTCTCTCAGTGACTTTTTGTCTGAGAATGTTTTAATTTCTCCCTCATTTTTGAAGGACAGTTTTGCTGGATATAGAAGTCTTGGTTGGCAGTTTTTCTCTTTTAGTAATTTAAATATATCATCCCACTGTCTTCTAGCTTCCATGGTTTCTGCTGAGAAGTCTACACATAGTCTTATTGGGGTTCCCTTGTATGTGATGGGTTGTTTTTCTCTTGCTGCTTTCAAGATCTTCTCTTTCTCTTTGACCTCTGACATTCTAACTAGTAAGTGTCTTGGAGAATGCCTATTTGGGTCTATTCTCTTTGGGGTGCGCTGCCCTTCTTGGATCTGTAATTTTAGGTCTTTCATAAGAGTTGGGAAATTTTCAGTGATAATTTCTTCCATTAGTTTTTCTCCTCCTTTTCCCTTCTCTTCTCCTTCTGGGACACCCACAACACATAATTTGTGCACTTCATATTATCATTCATTCCCTGAGCCCCTGCTCAATATTTTCCTTTCTTTTCCCCATAGTTTCTGTTTCTTTTTGGCTTTCAGATATTCCATCCTCCAGTTCACTAATTCTATCCTCTGTCTCTTTAAGTCTACCATTGTAGATTTCCATTGTTTTTTTTTTCATCTCTTCTGCTGTGTTTTTCAATCCCATAAGTTTTGTGATTTGTTTTTTCAGACTTTCTATTTCTTCTTTTTGTTGATCCCATGCCTTCTTCACGTCCTCCCTCAATTTATCGATTTGGTTTTTGAAGAGGTTTTCCATTTCTGTTCATATGTTCAGAATTAGTTGTCTCAGCTCCTGTAGCTCATTTAAGCTATTTGTTGTTCCTTTGACTGAGCCATATCTTCGATTTTCCTGGTGTGATTTGTTATTTTTTATTGGCGTCTGGGCATTTAATCAGATTTTCCTGAGTGTGGGACACAGCAGGTTGAAAGACTTTCCTGTGAAGTCTCTGAGCTCTGTTTTTCTTATCCTGCCCAGTACGTGGTACTTGTCTGTCTGCAGGGCCCACCAGCAAAAGATGCTGTGGCTCCTTTAACTTTGGAAGACTCTCGCTGCTGGGTGTGTGGTGGAGACAGAGGAAAGGTTGTAGGTTGATTTTAATGGCTTCAAATTGTGAAGTCCTGGGATGTGAATTCCTTGAGAGAGGGATTGCACCTGAGTTGCATTTTACCCCTCCTGCGGGGAAGGTTCAGGTGGTAGTGAGCCCTAAAAGCAGCCTGTTTCTGCCGATGGGGCAGTTGTAACCTATTTAATCCCAGCGCTGAGCCAAGAGGCAACAAAACCTCCATAGAAACAGCCGCAGAAGGCTCTGTTTTGCCCCCTTTCCTCTTTTTCATTTAGCCCAATTGGCAACTTCCGCCTTGATCAGTTTCGCCTGAACTGAGGGCCTATTTTTAGTAGTCAGAAGTTGTTCCTTAATACCACTATTGATGTTAGGTTGGGCTCAGTGTCTACTACTGTTGGAGACTCCTTCCTTTCCCTCCGGGAAGTCATCTGTGGGGGAGGGTCACCAGCCACCACGGCTTGGGGAACCGCTGTTCTGATGCCCCCAGCCAGCCCGGGAAGCCACGTGTGTGGAAGGGGCTGCGGTCGCCGGCCACCACGGCTTGGGGGACTGCTGTTCTGAGGTTTCCAGCCAGCCCAGGAAGCCGTGTGTGGGGGAGGGTCACCGGCCGCCGCAGCTTGGAGAACCGCTGTTCCAATGCTCCCAGCTGGCCCAGGAAGCCACATGTGTGGAAGGGGCTGTGGTCACTGGAAACCGTGGCTTGGGGCACTGCTGTTCCGAGGCTACCAGCCTGCCTGGGAAGCCGCATGTGGGGGAGGGTTGCCAGCCACCGCGGCTTGGGGAACTGCTGTTCCGATGCTCCCAGTTGGCCTGGGAAGCCACGTGTGTGGAAAGGGCTGCGGTCACCGAAAACTGCGGCTTGGGGGACTGCTGTTCCGAGGCTACCAGCCGGCCTGGGAAGCCACATGTTGGGGAGGGTCACCGGCCGCCGCGGCTTGGCGAACCGTCGATCCAAGGTTTCCAGCCGGCCCAGGAAGCCGTGTGTGTGGAAGGGGCTCCGGTTGCTGCGGCTTGGGGAACCCGATCCAAAGCTCCCAGCCGGCCCGGGAAGGAGGGAGGGAGGGGCTCTGGCTGCCAGCCACCTCAGCCCGGGGAAGGGCACACCTCTCGGGGACCTCACCACAGCGGAGTCTCTTAGCCAGTCCAGCCATTCCTGAATGGGGTGTGCTGTGTGTCTGGTCTCTGTCGTGGCTCTGGGAGCTGTTCTCTACTGTTTATAGTTCTTTAGTAGTTGTTCTGGAGGAGGAACTAAGACCCACACACCTTACTAAGCTGCCATCTTCTCTGGAAGTATGTTGTGACCTTTTCCCAAGGCTATAAGAATGTAGATTAAAAAAATATCTTATTGAAACTCTCTTTCATAGGCTTCTCAACAATAATCAGATCAAGAAGATAACTAGTGAATCATTTGAGGACTTGAAAAATTTAAAATATCTGTAAGTGCATGGACAGTTCTTTAACTCCAAAGCATATGTTATCTATATTCGGACTATTTAATCATTGGGCTAAATTTTCAACTATTTGTGCATTATTGTAAATATATTCCTTTTTGAAAGAGGTTTTATTTTCAGGTGAGTGCAGTTTAGGCTGGGATTGTTAAAATGAGTTGCTGTCAGTATAAAGTGCTACCTTATGTGATTTTTAGTATTTAGCTTTTAAGCCTTAAATAAAATAGGTTGAGTACAATTTTAAGTGCATAGCCACTGAAAATCATTTTAGAAGTAGAAATCAGAATTCCTGAGATAAGGAAGGTGATAACTTACATTTGCTTGCTAATATGAACTGGCATACCTTTTGCAAAATTTAAGCTTTCATAGAAGTTTTGAATTGCAGAATCACTTAGGGGTTTTCCAGCAGTAGGGGAGATGTAAAGATATAAATTATGAATTCTTTTGGAATGTTGCCAATTCCCACTAATTTTCCTAGTATTTCTCTGAGTGGCTTTCACTGTTTCTTATGTTTTTGTAATTAAATTTAATTTTACTTTTTAAACTAACTTGATTCATTATCATTTAAAAAACCTTCTGTTGGATAAAATCAGCTTTGTAGTTTAGAAATGACATCTCCAGGAAGTACTGGTTTAATTCCCTTAAGAAGCACTTATTTTAAAATGAGAAAGTATTAATCAAACACTCAGATATAATTCTTGGTTCCAGATAGTTGAGAAACATGTGCCATATGTTTTTAGTAAATTTTTCTTAGTTTTAGAATTTAGCTAGCTTTTCAAATACACTCATTCTTAATGCAATTTAATTGAGATATATTCACATACCATATAATCATCCAAAGTGTACAATCAGTGGTTCAACAGTATCATCATTTATTTGTGCATTCATCATCACAATCAATTTTTAAACATTTTCATTACTTCAAAAATACATATAAGAATAAAAATGAAAATGAAAAGAACACCCAAAACATCCCATCCCCCTTATATCCCCTATTGTTTATATATTTTATGTACTTTTTTATTCACCTGTCCATACACTGGCTATAGGGAGTGTCAGTTAAAAGGTTTTCACAATCATACATTCACACTGTAAAAGCTATATAGTTATACAATTATCTTCAAGAATCAAGGCCACTGGAATACAGATCAACAGTTTCAGGTCAAATACACTCATGTTTTTGTTTTTGTTTTTGGCATGGGCAGGCTCTGGGAATCGAACCTGGGTCTCTCCAGCATGGCAGATGAGAACGCTGCCACTGAGCCACCATTGCCCACTCAATGCACTCATTTTTAATGAAGGATTTATAGCAATTATTTTTATTGAAAATTTATGTCATAAGTGAACCTAAACATCTTTATGTTGGTTTTTTAAAAAAAAAACACAATATCATATTGTTAGTGTTAATGCACATTTTGAAATCTGTTAAGATTTTAGATGTCAGTAGCTATTAGCCACAGAGCTAACTTTAAATGTTTATTCGAATGTTTTCCTCAAAAAGATGTTTGAAAGTATTATGTATAAACATTTTCTCCATCATTTTGGACATACTATACTAATTGTTAATATTATTTGGCCATTGCTAAAGCTATTGTTACTCATTTATAAAATGAGGAACAGACCTTCTGTTTATATTTTGAGCTTTTCTTTGCTTGCTTGCTTTTTTATAATTATTATTTTATTTTTCATTTTAAATGCTGTACAAGTTCCAGAGGGGAGCTTTAGATTTCTCATAAAACAGATTGCATTAGCTGATACCAACATTTGTAATGTGGTTGTTTTGTGTTTTTTTAATGTCTTGTCTGTTTTGTTTTAGTTTGCTTTTTAATTACTTAAGAGCACCTTAGTATTCACTCTGTGAACTTTTTTTATGTGAAGTAGTTTGGATACTCTGTTTTTCACTTAAGACAGTCTCTCTTAAAGGATACTTTTAAAGTCTTGTCTATTGGCCACTTACTCTCAAAGCATTCATGTGCAACCTTTCTTCCTTCTGTCCTACAGAAGCATGTCCATCATACCCACTGGCCATAGATAAGACAGATTCTGGGGATGGGATAACACAGTAGGCAGAAATAGAAGATGGATCATCAATGACTAAAAGAGCCAAAGAGCAGGGGATAGAGCTAAGAAGAGAAAGAATCCTGGTGTGACAACAGTACCTAGCTATTTGGAGTTCCCATCTTGTTCTTCTTGGAGAGACAGACCTCATTGGTAGGGCACATTTTGTGTGCTTGTGTCTCATTGGTAGAGCACATTTTCATAAGCACTGATCTAGGAGATAGTGTAACAGTGTTAAGAACTCTTCTGAATTTTATTGACCATTTCAGCCTTGTATATGTAGTGAGTAGTACCAAAGTATATTTTTAAAAGTTAAATTTTCATGTATTTCCAGGAACCCTACTTACTTCTAAATCCAAAAATCTCTCTCGTTTTTCAGATTTCCCAATGATGAAATGAACTCTTGAGCTAGTTAGTACACACACTCAAAGGATTAATCTATGATGAAGTAAAAAATTAATTATAATTTATTAATAGATGACCCATACCCAATTATTCTTATGAAAACAAATGCTGCCCAGTGTCTTTAAACACATAGCCACTCATGTTGGTTTGATTCATTTGCTTTACATGCTCTTTAAAAGAATACCTTTACTATGAAGTTTTAAATCATAGTTGCGATGTGATGTTAGTATTGATATTTGTTTTTTGTTTCACTCAAAAAGTTGGGCACAAAAACCCACATTCAGACTTACCTTCTGTCATGGTTAGGGACAGGTGTCAACTTGGCCAAGTTGTGGTACCTGTTTATCTGATTGGGCAAGCGCTGGCCTGTCTGTTGCAATGAGGACATTTCATAGGATTAGGTCATGATCACGTCAGCTACATCCACAGCTGATTCCATTTGTAATCAGCCAAAGGGGAGTGTCTTCTGCAATTAGTGATGCTAAATCCAATCATGGGAAGCCTTTTAAGGAGGACTCAGAGGAGACAGTTTGCATTCCTGCTTTGGCTGGTGAGCCTCTCCTGTGGAGTTCATCCAGGCCATCCATTGGAGTCATCGGCTTCGGAGCCTGCCCTGTGGATTTTGGACTCTGCGTTTCTATGGTCACGTGAGACACTTTCATAAATTTTATATTTGCAAGTGTTCCCTGTCGATTCTGTTTCTCTAGAGAACCCTAACTAATACACCTTCCTTAAGTATGCTGATAATAATGGAGATCAAAATAGTAGTTACTTTCTTACTGGAAGTATTCTAAGAGCTTTAAACATATTAATTAATTAATTAATTTTTTTCAAGCATCCTATTGGCACTGCTATTATCTCCATTTACAGAAGAAACTGAGGCTCAGAAAGGCTAACTGTCTTATTCAACATCACTCAGCTAGTAAGTGGCAGCCCAAGGACTCAAATCCGTGCAGCCTGATAAGTAAGTGCCATATTGTGCCTCTAGTGCTGGCACTGGGCTGCCAAGTGCAAGGGCTCGCAAGGCTTTATGAGGCAACCTTAGCAAATGTACAAAGAGGGAGAAGTGAGACCCACTTAGTGGATTGCAACAATTAAAGAAAGCAGAGCAGGTCCCTTTAAACTTGGCTCAGTGCCAAACATTAATTAAAATATATTGCAACACTTTGTCTTCTGTTATGAAGCATGCAGTATAATAAGTATTAAGGCAAAAAATGTGGCTTGGCAGGATAAGTACATAAAAACTCATTCATCGGGAATCAAATTTGTAAAGAAATTTCTGCCTCCAATCAAAATGTAGAAAAAGCTTGGATTTTGATTTGTACACCTATCTGCATCAACAATGAAGCCACATTGATTATAGAAGACGCCAATAGCACTATATGTCACCGTGTATCTGAGTACAGAAATGTTCTATTATTTAAAGCACAGTTTTTGAAGTTCATTGGATCTTTGCTCTTACGGAATTGTATTATGAGGGAGACAGCTCCAAAACCAAAAGTCATGCCAAAATAGATGAGTATCTTCAATATATGGAGTTTTGTAGTTCTTTTTGAAATTGTGATACACTTTGCTATGAAAATCTTCATCTTTGCTAGGTTAGAGGTCAGATGTTTGTAAAGAGCCAGATAATCTATATCTTAGGCTTTGTGGGTCATATGGTGTTTGTTACAAATACTCTGCCACTGTAGCCCAACGGTAGTCATAGAGTGTATAGATATGGTTGTGTACAGCTGTGTTCCAGTACAACTCTATTTATGGACACAGATATCTGAATTTCATATAATTTTCAATGCTGCAAAATATTCTTCTTCTGATCTTTTTAAACTATTTAAAAATGTGAAAGCTATTTTTAGCTTTCAGGCCATACAAAAATAGGTGGCAGGCCAATTTATGTGATCCTTCTAGAAAATCCTTGCTGCTTCTGTTTTATGAGAATAAAACTTTGGGTGCAAGAGTGAGTCAAGACACCATTCAGTCTTCATGTTGTTTACTCCCCAAGTCATTTCTGGATATTTTCACATTCTGTCAATATCAGCTATAGAATATCATATTCAATGCATTTTTTTTCTATAATGAAAATTTTGCACATGTTTTTGGTGAAGTGGTTTTATTATGTTCAGGCTTTTAAGCAAATGTGTCATCAACAATTTATAAGTCATAGTTTAAGGATCTATAAATTATGTAATGACAAATAGGAATGATTTGACCATCTCCAGTTTAGACATTTATTTTTGATCAATTTGATATTTTCTTTTTAGAAAGGGAAGGTGAGCCTCTGTGAGAGGAACCATACTTACCATGTAAATGTTTTGCTCGTACTCTAATACAATCCTTAATTTTAAATGTCTCCATATGTCAACTTAATTCTTCTTTTCCATCTTAAGTTATTACCTCTTGTTTGTGTGCTAATCCTCCCCAATGTTTCTTGTTTCAGCTAATTGTACAAGAATGAAATCCAGTCAATTGACAGGCAAGTATTTAAGGGACTTGCCTCTCTAGAGCAACTGTAAGTGCCCTTTCTCTTCTGAGGTTTAATTTCTTTGATATCATCTGCCTTTTTGCCTCTCATAGGAACATTGACTATTTTTGCATGATGCATGCCTATACCAAATGGGGTGGAGATAGCTAAACCTAGTAATATGTGCATGAAAATGAAAAAGCAGTGATTGACTGTTTATTCATCCTTCTGTCAAAGTGCCCTTCTCTCCAACCATCTGTACATCCATTTTGCATTTATTTGGTTTCTACTGTACACCAGATCTTGTGCTATGCATTTGTGATACAAAGAAGAAGACAAATTCCCTGTCTTGGTGGTCCTCACAATTTAACAGGAGCAAGTAAAGCTCTTTTGTGGTAGAAGGATCCAGTGCAATGGGAGAAGAGGGGGTTGGTTTTATTGCACACTATTTCTTTTTTCTTTTTGTGACTGCACATATGTCATTTATTTTCTTCATTTATGATGTCATTACTTTGGAGAAAGCAAACTTTTCAAAGTTCATGTATTTATAGTTAGTATACATGGGATGTAATTAAACCCCATCTTTGGTTTTTTGTCAATGAAATCAGACTTTGCTATGAAGTCAGCATGTTAATTTCTCAATAGAATATATTGTTCAAAGGATTTTTTTTCCTGGTTTGTTTGCTTGGCCACTCATGTTTCACTAAATTAGCTAAACCAATTTCTGAAAAGTTCAAGTTAATGTACAGTTTTACCAAAGTGGATGGAAAACAGCTGAAGTGTGTTGTAATGCAGTATGACATTCTCCTGCTGCAAATATTTATTTGTTTTCAAATTTCATTGGTTGAATGAGCACAGACATATTTTCAAAACACTTAAGAGCTTTGGAGAACTCTCCCTGAAACCATGTGATTTAGAAGTACACAGAGTGCTCATATATCTAGATAAGTATTTATTTATTCAAGTAGGAATGGCTTTCCTGTGCTTATTGTACATGGCATAAAATATATTTTGAGGAGATGAAGTTATGTATAATGGGTTGAATAATTTCTTCTTCAGAGAGTCTGAAACAAAGAGTTTAGATCTTAGCAAAAACCGATGGGAGTATCTAGAAAACATCTAGATTTAGGGACAGATTCATGAAGGCACTGTATTCAACAAGTTTTCAACATAAAATGGGGCAACAAGATATTCATAACAGACAATTATAAAATCATGGCTATAATTTACATGTACTGAAAAGACTAATATTAGGTGAACATTAATTTTTAAAGAAGAAAGGGGCAAAGTCTGGGAAGAAAACAGGAGGAAATATCAAAAACATATATGAAGTAGTTCCATAATCATAGCTAGACAATTCCACATGTACCTGGAAGAGGAAATTCTCTTTTAATTTTGTGGTTTATGGTGTGCTTCTGGATAAGCATTTGTGTAAAATTGATGCTTTGTAAGGATCAGTTATAATTAGAATTTGCGACTGTGGCTATTTGCAGATCTACATCTGTCTTACATTTTGCTTCATATCAGTACCATAATATCGTAAGTTGGATGACTTTTATTTTCAAAGTCCTAAATTATAGCTAATTCACTGTTTTAAAATCATTTGGTTAAAAAGCAGTTAAAGCCTTTTGGGAGTGGGTCTGTGGGTAGGAGGAGCTGTAAACTGAACAAAGGGAAATGCCATCACCCAGCTGACTGGAAACTTTAGATACTGAATTTTTTGACTGAACAATTTGATGATCCCAGGAGAGTACTTTGAGTCAGGCTGCCTTTAAAATCAGTATCAGGTTGCTAGGAGCCTGTTCTAGTTTGCTAGCTGTCGGAATGCAACACACCAGAGATCAACTGGCTTTTAATAAAAGGGGATTTATTTCATTAATTCTTCAGAGGAAAGGCAGCTAACTTTCAACTGAGGTTCTTTCTTATGTGGGAAGGCACAAGACGATCTCTGCTGGCCTTCTCTCCAGGCCCCTGGGTTCCAACAGCTTTCCCCAGGTTGACTTCTTGCTGCATCTCCAAAGGCCTGGGATGAGCTGTGAGTGCTGAGATGAGGAATGCTGAGCTGCTTGGGCTGTGCTACGTTGCACTCTCTCATTTAAGCACCAGCCAATTAACTCAAACATCATTCATAGCAGCAGGCACACCTCCTAACCGACTGCAGATGTAAATCAACAACAGATGAGGTTCACCTACCATTGGCTAATGTCCACAGCAACAGAACTAGATGCCTTCACCTGGCCAAGTTGACAGCTGAATCTAACCACCACAGAGCCTCAGCAGTTGAGACTTTCATTTCATTCAATAAAGATTGTTGAGTATGTGAAAAGATAAAGAGACAATGAGGACCCTGTCATCATCATCATCATCAAGGAATGCACTGTGTAGGGGGAGGTAAGCGGATCAGCGAGGATCCGGAGTCAGGTATTGTTCTAGTTTGCTAGCTGCTGGAATGTGACACACCAGAGACAGATTGGCTTTTAATAAAAGGGGATTTATTTTGTTGGTTCTTCAGAGGAAAGGCAGCTAACTTTCCACTGAGGTTCTTTCTTACGTGGAAGGCACAAGATGGTCTCTGCTGGTCTTCTCTCCAGGCCTCTGGGTTCCAACAACTTTCCCCAGGGTAATTCCTTTCTGTATCTGCAAAGGCCTGGACTGAGCTGTGAGTGCTGAGATGAGGTATGCTGAGCTCCTTGGTCTGTGCTACATTGCTTTTTCTCATTTAAGCACACCAGCCAATTAAGTCAAACGTCATTCATTGCAGCAGGCACACCTCCTAGCAGACTGTAGATGTAATCAGCAACAGATGAGGTTCACGTGTCCACAGCAACAAAACTAGGTGCCTTCACCTGGCCAAGTTGACAACTGAATCTAACTACCACAGCTGGTGACCATAAAATTACAGTTATTTCAAAAAGTTAAATCTCTAATAGTGTTGAGAGTAAGTTTTGAGAAAGCTTTCTTTTGTTTTGATTTATGATAAAGAACTGTAACTGTCAGTATTTTAATTCAGTTACTCATTTGGGTCCCCAGAGTCTCTTGAAGTAGTAAACATTTAAAAACTGTGCTTATTGGCAGTGAATGTGGGAATGGCTTCCTCTCTTCTGGCAGTATGTGGAAAGGAGGTTCACATAACCGAAGCACTAAGCCATTTATGCACCCAGTTAGAAGGGTGAGTGCTTATGTTTTACATAAGGAAAAAAGCAGTGTTCGAGAAAACAGTATTCAGAAAAATTGGGGGAAATGAGTTATACCAAAAATGTGTAAATTACAGAAAGTAAGGAGACATCTTGAATGGTATATTTAAATGACATTAGTCACGTAGTTTTATATGTACTATAATTTAGATTATGTTGATGGATTTTTATGAAATATCCATTTTTCATAAATATAACCACAAATTTCTTGTTTTATCCTCTTTCTATTATGCAGTTCAAGGGTGTGAATTACATTCACAATATTGGGCCACTTAAGTATCCATATATTTTGAAAGTGAATGCAACAGGACTGAGTTTTCAGCTTAAATGCTACAGAGACTCAGTATGTGTAGATCTTATTTTATATTAAATATTGCCGAGCAGTTTTATGAAAGGCCATGCCCATTTCTTCAGTTTTATTTAATCTTCCTATGTGATGATTTCATTTGCTTCCCATGTAGTATAAGAAATCTAGAAAGTTACTGACATTTCAATTTGATCAGAAAATCTGGATCTGAAAAAATAATTAAGTTTAAATTGTTTCTTTTTCTATTTATAAAACTCCTCTAGATACCTGCATTTTAATCAGATAGAAACTTTGGATCCAGAATCATTTCAACATTTACCAAAGCTTGAGAGGCTGTAAGTTGTATTTTGCTCTTTAACCTTACATTTTTACTTGAAGGTCATTAGTGTCTCTGGCTTCTGCTCATTTTCTTTGTAGAGTTTAGGTCAGTGCCCATGAAAATATCTGAAAACTGTTTTGGTGCACAATCTATCTTGCTGGGCTAATTAACAAGTCAGAATTTGGGTTTATAATTTTCCTTATTTCTGAATGATCATGAGATAGTAAAAAAAAACCAAGTTCTTTTCTGAATTAACATTGCTTTTAAATTCATTTCTACTAAGTAAATATAATCACTGAACTATGAATAAAAGCTAATATACTGCTTGTACTCTTTCTACAAAAAGTTGATTTGTTATATTCTCTCTTTCAACAGATTTTTACATAACCAAATTTCACATTTAGTTCCAGGAACATTTAATCACTTGGAATCTATGAAAAGATTGTAAGTATAATACCTTTTGTGTTTCCTTTTCAGCAAAATCTAATTTCTCTGTGTTATTCATTTACCTGGTTCTTTTTAATCGGGGATTATGGAGTGCTTATAATAATCAGAATATGCGTTATGAAAGAGTAAAGACATATGGAGAACAGATTAAATCAATTAAAATGTAAAATGAATACATGGATGACTCAGAGAATATGACAATAAATTAGTCTTTTAATAGGGACCATGAGATCAGTCACCAAAATTAGAAGAGGAAGACTTTTTTTTAAAACCATCTTTAAATTCTTGAAATAAATTTTTAATGCTGTGGTGCGTATTTTACTCTAGACTCAGTCTAGACAGAGTCTCTATACTCTATTCCATCCCTTTTATTTTAGGGTGCATATAACTAAAATTTATTAAGTACACTGAAGACTATCCATTTTTTAAAGACCTCTACACATAAGTTCTCTTTATACTAAGTAATGTCTTACAATCAAAAGAAAGTTATTTGACATCTTTTTGTTTTCCTTCATCATCTTGAAAGTCATTATTTTCGGTTAGATACTGCTGAGTGCCTGTTCTGTAGAATTCAATGAACTAGACCCAAGAGAAATATAGAAAACTTGGAGAAACAAACTCTGATCCAAAAGGGATGTTTTGTTTGTTTGATTCTCTTCAGTGAAATAAAATAAAATAAGACATATACCTTAAGACTATTTTTTATTTTTTTCTTTAGGATAGGTAAGAAATCACCAGCCAAACTAAGAACTACATTCTGGTTTGGACAATAGGATAAAATTCCTTTATAATTGATAGATGAGAGAGCGTAGCAAAGAAATTGCCAATAAATTACTGCAGGATAGAACCAAGAAGAGTTTAAGGTGGATGAAGTTTAATTAGAATCTGGAATATACTGACAGTCATTTTTTTCTCTATTTTCAGGTTCCTTCCAGATGTTTGGCAAACTCCTTGTAGATGAATGCCATCTTTTTTATCTAGATACTTCCCTTTCTCTCTTCAGTTTGCTCAGCTATGTGACTCACTCTATAAAATCTTAGGTTTAGATCCAGGTAACATTTTACCAGTACTAGGTAGAGAGTGCTCATGGCATCCCTGTTCCTGTATCTGTGCCAAAGAACTCTCTAACCTCCCCTTCCAGCATTGCAACCGTCCTTGTGAATCCACAGCTGCCCTCCCCACCCATCCCATCTCCTCTGTTCCCTCTGGGTTCCTGATAGCAGTGGCCTCATTGAATGTGTCAATTTTCTCACTTCTGAAACATACAGGGCTGGTGTGTTTCTTCCTCTGGCACTCTCCAGTAAGGACTGCTCATATACAAGCCATCTAATTTACTCATCAGAGTTTAAGCCTATAGTTCTGTACTGAAATGTACAGGTTATACTTTTTAGCAGTAGGTTTTAGAGTCACCTGGAGCTGGTTCAGATATGGGGTCCACCACAGCTTGTTGAGTGTGCTTATGTAAATTAGTCAGCCTCTCCAAGTCACAGCATAGAAATCATACCATACTGGAATGGCATTATTTCTGCATTTTACTTAATAGATTATTGTTATACCTGTTTGTCAAAACAGTGACAATTTCATTAGTAGGATCAATTTCTGTCAGTTGACTCTGTGAGCTAATCCTGGAGAAACAATGGTTGGGAGAAGTAACTTCACTCAGTCCTCAGTCTCCTCTCTCACTGTGAGAGCTTTTGGCTATGTGAATAGGAACTTTGTTTTAAGCTTAACTTAAAATCCAGGCTTTGCCACATTGTAGCTTTCTGACCCTGAGTAATTCACTTGAACTTCTCTGGATCTCCTTTCTTTATTTCCACATTAGAGATCTAGTACCTACCTCATAAGATTTTTAATAATGAGTCAATTCATAGAAAACTCAGATGACAGTGTATGTCTTTAAGTGTTGTCTAGCTATTTCTAGCACTCCTTTCTCTATTACTACTATGCTTTTGTATGGGGTTTAACTGAACAAACAACAATCTTTTCCAATGGTGGAGGCAAAAACATCAAAACAAAGCCAAAACAACTACCTGCCTATATTATACTTTTTGAGAGATATGTCAGGCTTCAGAATGACACTTCATCAGAAATTTCCCAGAGAAATTTATTTATATATAATTTTTTGCCTTATGGTTTTAGAAATAAACCCTAGGCATAGGATGCAACTCTATTGTAATAGTCTACCTTTTAGGATGCTTAAGGATTAAGTGAGATAATGTATAATAATACAGTTCCTGATATGTTGAGTTCAATGGTGGTGATAGTTTTGTTGTTGTAATTGTTATCATTGGTTTTTCTGCATGCTTCCTGTCCTATCTCATTCTTAGAACTTTTCTTGATTGATGCAGCCTATATTTGTCCTTTGTCTTGAGCTTAAAATATATTTGAGCACTCATTTTAATCATTCACTGCCTTGTTCCATCTTTATCTAATGTTATTCTAGGTCATTTTTTTTTTACTCTTGGGTTTTTATTTTATTGAATTATGTATATAGACTTCACTTCCCCAACTAGCCCAAGGCTCTGAGGGCTGGACTGTCTCAGAATTTGTTGTAAAAAACATAGTCTTATCCCAAAGCTTTATAGCCATTAAGCACCACTATGGGTTTGTTGATTCAAGTTCATTTGTGATTTTGGGATCAAGAGGCCCTTGTCTGTCTAAGATGGATTAACATTTACTTATTTCCATTTCTCACTGGCTGCATCTTCCTTTGCAAAGGCGGCTGGACTCTAACGCACTTCACTGTGACTGTGAAATCCTGTGGCTGGCAGATTTGCTGAAGACCTACGCCAACTCTGGTAACACCCAAGTGGCAGTGATGTGAATATCCTAGAAGAATCCAGGGACAATCCATGGCAATCATCACCCCAGAAGAGCTTAACTGTGGTGAGTTAAGCACTTGGTACTTATGCTAGTGGAGCTCAGCTCTATCGGGCATCTCAGTTTAATCTCCACTGTCTGTTTTGTTGTGTTGGCATTCCAGTAATGATTTTATGATGTATCACCAGCTCTTCATTTGCAGTGTCCTTCTAAAAATCACTTCATGGCTGGGATCTGATAAGCAGCCTCCTTTGAGAAGCACTGCTCTATAGGATCTATAAGAAACTATTTGGTAATATAGTTAGGTCCTACTTTAAGGGTCCCTTGCTACATAGCAAAGCAAAATGGAACAAACTGCCACTACTGCTCCCTCATGTCCCCTCCAAGTATCTGTCTTTGAAAACTGAGCTGCCCTACTCACAAAACTAATTGATGGTGATAGAAGTGAGGATGGTAGTTACTTGTAGGGTGGTGCCCAGTGGTGGATATCAACTGGGAATGGGCATGAGGGAGCCTGAGTGGGAGCTGGAAATGTTTGGTGTCTTGATCTTGGTGGTGGTTACACGGGAATATATGTATGTGAAAGTTCATCAGTCAGTATGCTCTAGGTTTGTGCACTTTACTGTACATATGTAATGCCATAATAAAAATAAATTACCATAAGAAAAGAAACAAAAATCAGATTACAGGGCAGAATCTTCTTTGTAAACACCCAAGGAATTTTTCAGCATTTTCTTTTCTTACAATTTACTTTTTTTTGTTGCTATAATGAGGTTTTCAATTGTTTATCCAAAGTATTCTCCTTTTTCCTATATTAAAAACATTTCAGTGGTAGAATGTTTGCCTTCCATGCGGGAGACCCAGGTTTGATTCCCAGACCATGCACCAAAACCAAAACCAAAAACAATAACATAAAGGAATCTAAAAATCAGTAAATATACATGATCTTACTAATAACGTAAATGAATTTGTCATAATTTTTTTTCATTTATAAATTTTATCCTTTGTGTATGTATTTTTCCCAATAATTGCCCTCAGCTGCAGGGAGGTGCCTCCCCCCCACCAAGTTTTACTTTTTATCCATATCTGTATCCAAATGTTGGTTGGTGAAGGGGCTACAAAACCTCCCGTCCCTCACTTCAGTGTGGCAAAACTCTGCAGGATACCCCAGTTCCAGGGCTCCTTTTGGGATCAATTGAGGCCAGTATTGCAACTGCATCTGAGCCCAACTTCTCCCTTCACCCAGTCCTGCGGCCCTAATTCTCCCACAGGTATTGCCCCTTAAGAAACTCCCCAATAAAAATCCTGCAATCTTAAATCCCTCCCAGATGAAACAAGTTCAAAACAGTTGCATAATATAAGATTGTTGACATTGCATTATTTTGAGGTTGTTTAGTTGAGTAACTATAATTATTTTTTATGACAGCTCTATTGAGATATAATTCACACACCATTAAAATACACCTTTTATAAGGTACAATGAGTAATTTTTAGTATATTCACAGAGTTGTAGAGTCTGATTAATGAATTAGTAATGAAAAAAATATTGAAAATGTTCTTTTCTGATAGTGATGGGGAGCCATAGAAAGATATGATAAAAGAAAGACAGGATGAGGTTTATATTCTAGAAAGCCCTTTGGCAGCTGTGCAGAGAGTGAATCAAAGGGTGTTATGAGTGGAAGCAGCGAGACCATTTGGAGGCTGGCACAGTGATCCCAGAGGCTCCAAAGGCCTTAGAGCAGGAGGATCTGAGAAAGCCCAGCATCTTACTATAGGAAGCGAGGCCTGAGTCACCTTAGGCCTGAGTCAGAAATGCATCCCAGGTTTCTGATGTGAGCTACAAAATGCATGGGAACAGACAGTTCTCTGCTTTAGAAAATGGAAGGGAATTGTTCAAGAGTAGTACAAGTTAAATTTTAGACATGTTGAGTTTGACATTGCTGACCATATTTTGCGCTATTAAGATGTCAGATGTGCAGTGTATTGCGTACACACATATATGTATGTGTCACCACAAATACTATATGGTAGGTGAAGGAGTACCTTAAGGCTTGGAGAGGTTGAGTATCTTTTCAAAAATCTTTGAAGTTTGTAAGTGACTAAGGCAAGAATTGAATGGAGGTCTGCTAATGATCATGCTGGATTTCTTATTGGCCACCAAGGAGAGCTATCCTGGAGGTGGTTGCATATGTAGGCTTGGAGTTCAGGAGAGATCCCTGCACTATAGGTAAATGATTGGGAACTATATAAGCAGTTGAGAATCTCCTCATAGAACATCAGAGTGTGGGAAACAGCTAGCATTCAGGAGGTAGAAGCTTCTATAGAGAAGCCCATATCTGTTGGGGTCAGAGGCATTAGAGGAGGGACACATAGGAAGGACATATAGTGCAGCTTTGTCATCTATGCTGCACTAGGCATTCTATAGATTTTTACTCTCAGGTTAACTTCTAGATAAAAATCATTATTTTTCAATGTTATTCAATAAAAATAGTTATTAACTGAGTGCCCCTATATAAAGGGGTTATACTGTCTTAAAGAGTAGATAGACCATGGAAGGCGATTATTTGATGTTTGTCTGAACACATCAAATAAGATTCTTAGAGAGTGGTATCCCTGAGGCATTACAAAAATGCTCTGTAAAAACTCGTACCATAAAATGATGTTCCCTATAGAGAAGCCAATCTGTCATTTTTGTGAGGGCACTTAAATATTTGTGTTTGAGATACATTTTTGGACATTTGTGTTCTTTTGAACATGAGGAATTTGCTTTTTTTAATCTTCTTTAATTTTACTTGACACTTTAAAACTAATAAGGTTTCCATTTCTTTGTTTGGCACAGAAAGGCCAAGGATTATGTCAGAGCC
This sequence comes from Tamandua tetradactyla, assembly GCF_023851605.1. Taxonomy (NCBI): domain Eukaryota; kingdom Metazoa; phylum Chordata; class Mammalia; order Pilosa; family Myrmecophagidae; genus Tamandua; species Tamandua tetradactyla. The sequence goes on from NC_135344.1 coordinate 50,519, forward strand.
ACAAGATGCAGATGTGACCTCTGGGAACA